>NW_015233043.1:0-725 GCF_001447785.1 Gekko japonicus | reverse complement strand
TCTCTCTCTCTCTCTCTCCCCTCTCTCTGTAGTTGAATAAAGAGTTGAGTTGTGACTGAATACAGTTGTTGGTGATGAAGGGTTAATATCAACAGTGGCACTGATGCAAAAGCAAGTTGCTTCCATTTATCAAAGTGGGGGTGGTGGATTAAACGGGGACAATTTATATTTCATCTTCACTCAGTACATCTTATTTAATCTCCCACAAACAAGGAAAAGAGAACACTGGGTCTTTGTTAGAAAAAAATTAAATGTTCTAGCTGCACTTGCAATCTTGCATGTAGATTCATACACAATCCTGAAGAATTTACAAAGTGACTATTGCTTTTAATTTTTAAGTTTGTAATATGAAGCAAGTAATATCTCCTCCAGCTTCTCCTGACAGAAAGGCAATGAACACCTGTGACTATAAGTGAACAATTTATGCTCCATCAAGCCAATCACCAATTAATGGAGGAAACTGAGGAGGGCAGGGATATGGGGTTGCCATTGGTTTAGCTTCTGCTGATTCCTACAGCTGCATGCCATCACTTCCAAGTCTTCCCCGGAAGTGGCGTAACACTATCATGACAATGGTGATTCTTTTCTTTATTCCCCCCCTGCTGGCCTACGAAATGGCATGGTGGTCAGGGGCTGAAAGTGGAAACATGACAATCCTGCCAGCCCACCACAGACACCATAAACCTCTTTTTATTTGCTTGTCTGGAACAGCAAAAATAGAGAAG
>NW_015233042.1:0-725 GCF_001447785.1 Gekko japonicus | reverse complement strand
ACCTAAGAATCCTAAGGAGAAACAGTGGAACCCTTTGGATTTCACAAGGTAACTTAAGTAATACATTAGCAGAATCAGATCTTCCAAGGAGCTGTACTCTCCATTTGCTTCAAGCAAGGAGTCCTCTATGGCTAAGGAAAATTTTATGTCCTCTCAGGTGAGGTAGATTAGAGAATGCATAGAACTAGTTTGGAAGCGCTCAGACCACTTTCCACCATTCAGGATTTTTGCTTATTTAGTTAGGGATCATGTTCATTTCTGCTACTCTCTATACCTCTGTCACAGTTGTGGAAATGCGTAGGCCAGCTTCCTGATTTTTGGCATCTTCTTTCATAAGACATTATACAATAGATAAGTTTGCTTCAGTTGGCAGCTTTTGGAGGACTTAGTTCCTATAGGTCCCATGTGGGACTCAGCACAGCTGTCCTTGTTTCAAGATGTTCTTCACAACTGAGTGAGAAAGAAATGTTGGGACTCACTATGAACATCCATTTTTCTTAGTGGACAGAGGACATCCTTACTCACCACCATGGTAGGCTGGGCAGGATGACTACCCTGTAAAACAGCTATATCTGAGTCCAATAGCACCTTTTTATTTCCAAATTTTGTGTTGTACATGTGCTGTTTCTCACAGCCATCTCTGTTCTTTCAGTTCACAAGCACCTCTCCTCTTTATGTTACTAATGCATTCATGCTGATTGATACAAATCAGTCTTGATGTAAGC
>NW_015233041.1:0-725 GCF_001447785.1 Gekko japonicus | reverse complement strand
TTTTAAAATGCACCTTGAACAAATCATTTGCAGCTGAGAATATTACTTCCCATTGGAATATTGAGTTATTACAGGCATGAATAGACAATAAAGCTTGGAGAATTATGTCTGAATCTAGAATTGAGACCCCAGAGGTATTACTTACAATTTCTCAGCTGTGATGCCAAGGATAAGAAACAAGTAGAAGAGCCACAGAACCTGCAAGAGACCAAAGGCAAGTCAGAGCATTGTCTGATGGGACAGGATACATCCCCTTCCCTGGAAGATATTGTTGTCTCAGTCCACCTGTGGCTCAAAATCACACATCCTTTGAAAATAAGCAATTTAAAAACAAGACCACAATGTTCAGCCTACTTACCACGAAGTGTGGCCTGTTTGATCCAGAATTCTTGGAAGGGTGGAGGAGAGGTAGAAGAATCAATAGAGTGCATATATTTGATTACAGTGTTCTGCCACACACACAATCCCTTTGGGCTCATTGCCAGAGCACCTGAGCATCCTAAGGCCTTGGTGGTACCCTAGGTCCCAATTCTGGCATCTCCACTTAAAGAAGACTAGAAAGCAGGTCTGTTGGGGGGGGGAGGAACCTGCTACCCAAAGTCTTGGAGAGCTGCTGCTAATATGAACAGACAATAATAAGCTAAACAGGCTAAACCAACCTTTTTGAGGTTGTGGGCACCTTCTGACATAGAATGGGGGCGCAGCCACAAAATGGCTGCTGCAAA
>NW_015233040.1:0-725 GCF_001447785.1 Gekko japonicus | reverse complement strand
GGGGGGGAATGGTATTTAATGTCTATTTAAATAATTCCACATCTATAAAACAGATGAGATACTGCTGATTTAAGATTAACAATTTAGAATGTATTCCAACACAGTTTCTTACCTGCATCCTGAAGTCATCTGGAAATCTGTCTTTGTGGCTGGCAAAAAAGAATGCCGAACTTTGCTTCTAGGATTTTATGCGTCCGTCATGAGAACAGATTTTCAAAAACAAAAACCAGACCTTATCTCCAATCTGTTGAGGAGTCTCTTTTAAGAGAAGGGGAGGCTGGCAGTGAACCAGCAATATCAGATCAGTTTTAGCAAGACAGAAGGAGGTGCTGTTTCCCTTTCCCAGCTAATCTACCTCCCCTCTGACTGAACAGCAAGAGAACATACAATCCCCTTATAATACAGGCAAGAGCAGTGATGTCACTGTTGGAGCTTCAAAATTCATAAAGGGCAACAAAAAAGAGATGTGTGTGTGAGAGAGAGATTCTCTATTTCCCCCACTTCCTTTTTATTTTCTTTAAAAAAAAAACCAGCACTTGTCAAATTGATATTATACACATCATATGCTACAGTCGTATTTTCCTTCTTTCTCTTTGTTTTTTTACAGTTGCGCAGTGGCTGATGCACCAACAATGGCTTACAAACCACACAAACGTTCCTTTATCTTGAGTATTTGGGAAGCTACAGAACATGAGCCGCCCACAGAATCGTGGCCCTGATCACAC
>NW_015233039.1:0-725 GCF_001447785.1 Gekko japonicus | reverse complement strand
TAAATTCTGTTAGGACGGACAGTATCACACCCGTATATGAATCCTCCTAGCTGCACTGAAGAAAATATTGAAAAAGTGCTGGGTTATCTATTTGATGCTGCTCAAATGGTTCACATCCTGTGATTCCCCCCTCCCCCTTCCCATGATATATTATATATTACTCGGAAAATGGGATCTAAGGTCACCATTTCCGATGGCCGTTATTGTGCTAGGAAACTCGGTCCGAACAAATGGCTTACCATCACTTCCCATTTCTGCACGAAGAGGGACGAAGCGGGGATGTCTCCAGCCGACATGACTGTTTGCTTTATGCACGGAACCTTTCCATAAGAGCTAACCCACAAATAACAAAGGTGACCAGGAATGGGCGTGAGCAGAAAGCCAGCCATTTTACAGAGGGCAAGTGCTCTTCATTCCAATCCCAGGCAGTTCAAATAGAATCATGTGTTCACAAGGTGTCAAGATGGAAAATAAATTACCAAAAATTGGCACAGCTGAGGTTAAACATCTGTAACTGGCTCCCATCCGAGCTGTAAAAGGACTTCAGCTTCTGCTGGATGGAAAAGCAAGGGAAATTCTGTGGAATTGATATTAAAAATAGAGTCTGCCTTAAAGATTTAACCATCTACCTTTCCTACTTGTCTTAAACATATTTTAAAGCCTCCAGGAATGAGGTGGATATAAAACTATCCCATCAGTAGAGGGTAGAGCCTTATTTTTATTTT
>NW_015233038.1:0-725 GCF_001447785.1 Gekko japonicus | reverse complement strand
TGCAACTCGATAGCACTTTAAACACATGCCAGGCAAAATCCATTTTGTGTTTTTAATCCAATTGGTTGGACTTTTACTGCTGGATTTCAATTTTTCTCCCGGTTTGATGCGGTTTAATATTTGTCTTACGGGTATTCTGGCATGGTTTCCCCTTTGCCTCGTGACTTTATGTGCAACGAAAGGTGACTTACGAATCCCTCTCAAAAACACGTGCCCTCCCCCGGCCACGTTGCTTTACCAAGGATTCCTCTCTCTGCTGTTGACATTTCTAGTCTCTTTCTTCGCCGCTGCTGTGAGCCAGTTCTTGGCAGTGCGGCAACATGTCAGTTCTGCCAGTTTGGAAATGTCACCGGCATCTGCTGTGTGAAAGCATTTGAAGAAAAGAAATTCCAGCAGGTTTCCTTTTGTTTTGTTTTTCTTTTTCTCTCCCCCTAGGGAACTAAAGCAGGGAGATGCAACTTTCGGGTGTCTGCAGAATTACTGGCAACTTCGAAGCAGAGCTCAGTTTTCCCGTGGGAATTTTGCATTTTAGGCTCAGCTGAGGGGGGCATCGCTCAGTCGGGCGTCACTTTCCACCCAAAGTGTGCCCAGGGGACAGAGAGAGCCGGGATGGTGTGGGGATTAGAGTTAGAGACTTGAATCTGGGTTAAAAAATCTCCCAGTGCCATGAAGCTCCTTGCATAACCTTGGCCTGTTAAACCCTCTCATTCTAACCTACCTCATAG
>NW_015233037.1:0-725 GCF_001447785.1 Gekko japonicus | reverse complement strand
GACTGTTTGCAGACTTTCCTCCTTACTGGAACAAGAGAAGGAGAACCAGAGAACAGGTAATAAAACTTGTTCAGACTGATGAACATGTGACATTATTGCTAAAGAAGCAGAAGGACTTTTTCGATACAGGTGCCATTGCTGGCATACTGGTGCAGTGTAAAGGGCTAAAGCAACTGAGATGTGAAACAGCAAGCTCTAGTTCAAATCTCTTCTCAGCTACGAGTACACTCACTAGATGGCCTCAGCATCCCATGTGTAATTTGTGGATGGTAATAACACAGGTCTACTCTGCAGGGGTTGTTGTAAAGATTACAGAGATGTGATGTGAACACCCTATAGTGATATTTTAAAATTACCTTTATGCATTTACTTGATTTCTGGGCCACTTTTCCAGTCATATTTCTAAAAGAAGTGCATGTGCTTTAAAATATTAATTAACACTCCCCTTACTTTTAAAAAATCTACCCACACAGGGTTGGATCCAACCACCTTTGTCACTGTTGTCCAGAAGGGAGTTCCCCCTTGACCACCCAAAAAGCCATGCTGGAGATCACAGGACATGCGTAAAAAAAATGACATGTGGAATGGAGACTGTAGAGAAAGGAAAGGAGTTAGGTGAGATTGAATTAAAAAGCTGGTCAGATGCAACCTAAGCAGAATTAAAGTGACACAAAAAGCAGCAAACATTAAAAAGCAATTTGGGGTCCGGTCACATGCAGAATTAG
>NW_015233036.1:0-725 GCF_001447785.1 Gekko japonicus | reverse complement strand
ACCCAGCAGGCTTCAGGTGGAGGAGGAGGTGAGGAATCAAACCATAACATAATTAAAAGCATTGTTTAAAAGAAAGATCTCTAGGTTCTACTAATGACATGCCAAACAATGGATTCTACATAGCACAACGTTGCCTTGTGAAAAGGGCCTTTTAGAAAGGATTATCTTTCAAACTTTATGAGAAAGTGGGACCTTGTAATCAGCATCTGGAAGACAGTTACTGGGAGCAGTCAAGGGCTGAATGTACCAGAAGAGGTGAAAGGACAGGGAAGAGGAACTGCAACAACTATCACACTTGGTACAGGTGGTCATTCAGATATGCAGGTCCTCAATCATGAAACGATTTACTCACACACACGTCACTTGAAAACTCCTGTATGTATGTCTATCACAAAATGGATATCACAACTAGAATTTTAATATCACCTCAAACAAAATGGATTACATTCAGTGAAACATCATTATAAGCAACGCACTGCACGAACCAGAAATCAAGTGACATACTTCTTTGAACCGGCTCTTGATAAATCACAGTTGACAGTGTAAACTGATTCCATTTGAAATAATTGTGTTTGAGACAATCAGGTAATATGAAGATTCTATCTATTGTTTTTTTTTTTCCTTAAAGGGTAACCATGTTGCAATATGGAGTCTTATGGCATCTTAACATCTGACAAATTTAATGTAGCATAAGTTTTGATGAGCATGTTTCAACAGATGCATGA
>NW_015233035.1:0-725 GCF_001447785.1 Gekko japonicus | reverse complement strand
GCTTCCAAGATCTGACAAGATTGGGCCAGTCTGAGCTGTTCAGGTCAGGGCCTGTTCTCTAATACAGTCTAGGTTATAAGGGTTTTTTTCCCTGCTCTGATTTTTTTCCTGTCACATGTCATCCGCTGCTTTGAATTTGCTATTTATTTCCACTTTCTTTACGCATTGTTCGTTTCCAGTGATTAAAAGTATTTTATCTTTTCCGTTTGATGCTTTAACTTGGTAAGTCGCCTCGAGCATTCTTATACATTTCTTAAGAGGATGAAGAAAACAGCTGGATACTTTTTTTGTGTGTCTCAAACTGTAACTTAAATGGGGTCTATCTTACCCCCAAGAGCAGATTACTGAAGAGATTTCTTTTTTTCAGGCACAGTGGGATTTTTTTTTAATAAAAAAAAGATCTTTACAAAACCCAAACTTCACTCCCCCTCCCATCAGTAACACTTCAAATGCATAAAAGCCACTTTTAAAAAGAATTCATTTTCTATCTCATTCTTCTGTTGCCTCTTCGGCCTTTCTTCTCTGTTCTCTTCACAATCTTTTGTACCTCTGTTCTTTAAAACAAGTGCGAGCTCAGCTCTCAGAATCGCATGTGCCTGTTCCTAACTTTCAAACACCCTGTGGGCTGTGGAGCCATGTGGCTTTCCTCACGGTGTGAAAGGAAGCGTGTGCTCACTCTGAGGGAAGAGGCGGGTGTGAAAACGATTTTGCTTGAGTGGGTGATT
>NW_015233034.1:0-725 GCF_001447785.1 Gekko japonicus | reverse complement strand
TGCTAAATTAATGTTAAATTTATACATAATCTCTTGTTAACACATATGTTTACCTGATGCATCTAAAACTATATCTGTGAAAACAATAGAGGTTGTTTTAGGAGGCAATGATACAAATCTAACCAGATATTATTTCCCATTGATTTTCCTTAAGATCTCATTGTGCCATCTCCTGTCACTTTCTGGACTGGGACATCATGACAGTGATATTAACAACTTCATTGCAACTCTTGGGTTGACATCTGCAGATTACTATGTGAAACTTGTTGAAAATGTAAGTAATTCATACAACTGGCCACAGCTTGTAAGAATGATGGGTTGTCTCAAGGATCCAAAATGTTACTTGCTGTGGTGGCCACGAACATTTTGTTAGCAACTTTTCTGTCATCTCTGACTTCATGCTGTGACTTCAGAGGCACTCTAGCTATCTGTGTCTCTTGCAATAGTAATCTGGGTGAGAGTTCAGGTGAATTTCTAACTTAGTGCTGCACTTGAGAACTGAATGAACTTAGTTGTATCCCATTCTTCTGCAGAGTTTCCTGCCTCTCTAGGGTCAGCTTTCTAGAAGGACTGTCAACATTCCAGACAAACAAGGGCCTACCTGCTTGCTGTATAAAATGTAGTTCAGCTTTCAGGAGGTATCCTGCTCACTGGGCAAGAGGCAAGCCCCTGCGGCAGCAAGGTCTCACATTAATGGTTCTAGATCATTGTCCAAAGTTGAGGGT
>NW_015233033.1:0-725 GCF_001447785.1 Gekko japonicus | reverse complement strand
ACACACACAAATCAATACTACTGATCCAACCAAAATTGTTGAGCACCAAAGCTTAGTCTTTTAATGTAAATCATCTCCTTATCCATATCCCTATATCTTCTCAGTTCAAGTCTGTATCTGTTTTTCTATACTCTAACCAATACAAATAGCTACTGAATAGGCCTTTCAATGGGATTTGACATATTAAAATAGCCATTAGTTCTAAAGAAGAACAAATAAGATTTAAAGGTATTATTGGCCAAACAAGGGCCTTGTTTGTTTGAAATTTGAAATCCCTTGAAAGTTTCGATATCAGAATGAAATTTAGTATGAAATTTCAAGATGCCGTAATGTGTTTCACATTCAAATACCAGCTCCAGTTCCCATTTTCAGATATGGGATGAAAATGCAATATATTGTGGATTTGTAATACAATAGCCATCTCAAAGACTGTAACATTAGAAAGAAAGTTGGTAGCCACATTCAGATCACAATTCTGTGTTTCAAGTTCAAATCCCATCTCGACCATTCCACCAGGCACACATTTTGATGGGAAGCAGGAAATATTTACAGCATAGTTTTACTAGCTTAGATATCAACACCTCGGGTGTGCTCAAGCAAAGGTGTTGAGAGGCTACCTTATTTGAGGATACCTTTAATACAATTTTTAAAATTATTTTATTTATCAAATGTATATCCCTCTCCATTTCCCCTGAATGGAACTCAGGATGGCTAACAGCATATAA
>NW_015233032.1:0-725 GCF_001447785.1 Gekko japonicus | reverse complement strand
CATGTGACAGCGGATTGGATTAAAATATCAAAATCAATCCACTAGATTTACTTTCACTGTCAGTTCGTGGCTGGACTCCTAGTTGCTTGCAGGAAAGAAGTGCATGGCATGGGCTGAAACAGAAATCTGGCCGATTTCACATTCTGTTTCACATAAGCCAACTAATGTCGCAGGTTCCACTTCCTAAAATCACTATTTTGTTTTGTACTTTCCAGGGCCGAATCCAGTAACAACAGCCACAAGATGGCACTGATGTCTATTGACAACAACTCTTGCAACTCATTACAGTGTAGCTTGTTTAACTGTAAGTCTTGCTGCTGGGGACAGGAGGAAAAATACAATTATTTTATTAACATGCTTCATTGGTTTAAGCTCTTCTAATTTTTACTTTTGCCTGCATCTTTTACTGTTTCTCTTACTTAGATCCTATTATATTCTTCCATACTCCGAATTTAGCACTTCTCTGCGTTTCAGGGAATTAATCGACACAAGTTAAATTTCATTAGCCTTCCAAAATGCGATCTCCAATTGTTATCTGAAAATGAGATCGTGATGAAAAATAAATATTCTTTCTCTTGGAGTTCATTTGTTCCTGTTCAGGTTTGGAGCAGGAGATGTGTGTGAATGCAAACCAAGGAGAGCAGCAAGGGAAGTATGATATGACACGTGGGAAGCCATGATAAGCACAGGGGAGGGATCCTGAAAAGTACGCAGATGGAGAGTGA
>NW_015233031.1:0-725 GCF_001447785.1 Gekko japonicus | reverse complement strand
GTAACAAATGAGTTTGACACCCCTGGTCTTAGCTATGTTCCTTAAGCTACTTTTACTTCAGAGATTTACATAGGACAAAACACTGCAAAGTATTTTTAGAGATCAGTGATTGAAAGTATATTTCAAAAAACTATATATCTTTTTGTTGTGTTTTATAATATTTTTCTAACTGGAATGTTGTAAATATAAATTTACTAACGGCTGTATTATTAAACAAATAAATACCTGACCTGTCAGGATCAAACTCTCCAATGTCTCTTGATGAGTGCCTGTAATATTGGAGATGTAAGGCACAATGTTTCTCTTTCGTGTCTAAATAATTCCATTCCAGTTGGTCGAGATACTCTTTTAAAAGTTTTAATATCTTTACAGACAAAATATAATAAAGTATATGAGTTTCCTATTATTTGATAATTTTACAATAAATGATGTTATTATTCATTATCATCCTTAATCATAGGATCTCATATTACAGCTCTTAAGTTATCCTAGCAAGTCTAGCGAGCTTGTACTATGCTGTTTTGAGCAGTCACTATGCTTACCGTGCATATGTTCAAATTTTGCATAGATATGTTTGTCAATTAAAAACTTTCTACATACATTTTCCTTACTCTTGTTCATTTGTAGAGCACTTACTAGTGCAGTCCTAAGAACACTTTCCTGAGATTATCTCCCACTGAATAGACTTGGGTAGAATTCTGAGTAGAACTGTTTAGAATTGCTCC
>NW_015233030.1:0-725 GCF_001447785.1 Gekko japonicus | reverse complement strand
TGATTTAGGATTTAGCTGTCCAATCCCCATGGTTAAGCCTGTGTTATTCTAACAGCAGATTTCTCCTTTCATTACATAGCCAAACAAAGTTCACATTGAACTGAAACATTGTGGAAGTCAGTAGGAGGACTGAATGGTGGGCTGCTTGGCTAGGATTTCAGAGGCAGGAGAAACCTATCCCTAGGGATTTCCAGTTTCTCATTCATAAATAGTGGCTGAAGCAAGTGGGAACATCAATATGAACAGGTAGAGAGAAATGCAAGGAAATCAGAACCTGAGCAAAGAGAGTTGTTGGCTGATTTGTGTTTTCTCATACTCAATAAACCAAGGGGCTGAGAAAGGAAAACCGCAATGGAGCTGAAATGGGCTGACATAGCAGTTTGGATTGATATCCTTGTCCTGTTTGCAGCCTCCCTGAAGAAGTCTGCACTACCATCGCAGATGCCGAGTGTCTGACGGCCCAACAGACTGTGTGCAGCCCGGTCCAGCCCAGCCCTGACTGCCAGTTGGTTTTGCGCCAGGTCTTCAACCAGTCTGGCCTTTACTGTGTCAATGTCTCACTGGCTGATGCCAACAGCTTGGCTATGGCCAGCACCCAAGTCAACATCCAGGGTAAGGCCTGAATCTGAGGGAGTCGGCCTTTCAGTGGTTCAGCTCTGTCCTAGCTTCCAAGTCTTAAAGCTTCTGGGAGGAAAGAAAAGGTCTCCTTCAGTCCCTTTCGGTAG
>NW_015233029.1:0-725 GCF_001447785.1 Gekko japonicus | reverse complement strand
AGATCCCACCTGGAGTCTGGCATCCCTAAAAGGTCCCCACTGGCTCAACAACATTGGGGACCTCTGTTGAAAAGGCACCTTTTGTCTCATTTTGATTTCATATGCTATCATGTTTTGGCCTGCCTCGTTTTCATTGCTGTTTGTTTATTTTACCTTTATGCCATTTATATGTATACACCATTCATATATGACATGCTGTTTGTACACCAATGGCAGAAAATAATGTTGAAATTGCATTCCTTTTAACATAAATAGTGTGTGGAAAGAAAAAATGGATCAGAAATAAAGACTCGTGGATTTCTTGCTCACAAGGGAAACACAAAATTGAAGGGAGGGGGTAATCAAATCAAACTAGACAGGTTTCGAACCATAGACAATCAGCTGAACGGGGAGGAGCTATTGCTGGGGAGGAGCCGATGGCTGGCACATCCAAATTGTGAGGCTAAAATGGAGCAGAATGATGTAATGCTGCTATGGGTCCCCACTGGGAGAGACACAGGATATAAATATATTATTATTATTATTCATCTGAAGGATGCCTATGGGGTTATGAAGCATCTCAGGCAGCTTCCCTCCTATGAGGTGACCTTTACATGTGACCTGCAGCCCCAAACCTGTGATATGTAAAGACTTTCCTAGCAATCTCTTTCCTTGGTCCAGCTGTTTCATGGTGTTGGCCATTAAGTCACCATCAGATAGCTTAACCTACCTATCTGGGAAGGGAT
>NW_015233028.1:0-725 GCF_001447785.1 Gekko japonicus | reverse complement strand
TCGTTCCCCCTCGAAATGACCCCTGGGTAAACCCATGTTTGAATCCCCCACCTTGGGCCAGTCACACACTCAGGTCAGGCTGGGAAAAGGAACGGTGGAGCCAAAGTCACTCAGCGAGTTTCCTGAGCCTTGAACGCAGGACTCCCCTGCCTCAGTCCACCAACTCCAGCCACCACAGCCTGTCCGTCAACCACCTCTCCCCCACGAGTCGCCTTACCGACTTGCAACGTCGAAGTCGCCACGTGGCTGTACCTCGGGCAGCCTGGCCGCGTGAGGAAACCTTTCTGTAAATTCTCCGCTTCGGTCATGTAGCCCTCCAGTAAGGGTGTCATGGTTTGTTCCACAGACTGAGAGAGGAGGAAGAAGGAAGGAGGCAAAAGGCACGTTCACAACTGCTGCCCAAATCGATATTTTTAAAAATTCCACATCATAAGCGATGCTCATAAGCGTACCTCTTTCTTGTAGTACCGCTCGAGCACCTGGGATGCTTTGCTGGGGTTAATCTTGCTGCTGGTGGGCGGGTTCCAGACCGAGTTCTGCGGCTTCCGGTCGATCACCTCTTGCAGCTCACTCAAGCCTTTCAGCATCAGGCTGACCTGTTTCTTCATCGCCATATCCGCTGCTCTGCTCTCAAAACCATACAACAGAGAAGAAAAGGACCTTAATGATCATAATTGTGTGCCGACAAGTCGTAACTGACTCCTGGCAACCCCAGTGATGGAAGT
>NW_015233027.1:0-725 GCF_001447785.1 Gekko japonicus | reverse complement strand
AAAAAAAATGATATAACATGGAATAAAGCACTGGAGAGACTGTCAAACAAAAGTAAGACTCAAGTAGAACAGAGTATGTCCCAGTACTGAAGTACGGTTAATAATTAAAAGTGATCCTTGCAGGAGGAATATATATTTTTGGAAAATGCTGAAGACAGCAGGTACTTGGTACCCAAATTAATTCTGACTGCCTTCTTAAAATGGAACAGAGCTAGTCCGGGGGGAGATATAGCCCAAGAACTACCTAAAGGCAATATACACTTCTGCGTTACATTCTAGCTTTGATATATTGATATATATCTATATTAAATGTGAACCATGTGCATATCAAAAGAAAAGGGTAGCCTGAGGATTCATGTAATTGGTCACCAGGTACAGCTTTTGTTATGCAAATTGCTACTTAGTGAAGTATTGTCGTGCAACCCTGCAAACTCTAGATTTTGATGGAGAGGGCTTCCCCTCCTTAATTGGGCACCCACAGAAACTCAGAACACTCTGATGTTCAGGCACTCTTACGTTGCCAGTGCAAATGAACTGGGAAAAGCCAACAGAGCTAAATATTTCTGCTAGTGCTACATGAATGGAATACTATTAAGGAAAGACAGTTCAGGTTTGTGCTCATTTCTCAGAATAATAACCCACCGCCTCTCTCCTTTCCTGCCAACTCCAGCATTTATATGCCCCTATTTTCAAAATACTAGGGCTGTGGTGGCTCAAGTGGTTAA
>NW_015233026.1:0-725 GCF_001447785.1 Gekko japonicus | reverse complement strand
CCCTCCATCCGCACGCCCATCCATGAAGACTGGGTAATCCTTCTCATTTGCAGCTTTCACCGGTAGGCCAATCACTCTCGTAATCTGGAGGTGGTGCACAAGTAGAAGAGCTGAAAGTAAATGGGAAAAGAAACAGAAGCACAGAGGCACTAAGGAGAGGTCACGTTCCTGATTGTTACCATCTGGGGTGAGGTCCCACATAACACAGGAATGGGAATTGCGCGTATAAACACGGGCTAATTGGCGAGCCATGCAGAGGAACCTGATCCTGCATTAATGAGAGAGCGGCTGTGCGGGGCCACCAAGAGACAACTGCTGAGGAAGCTCCAGTCACGGATTTTGGCAAGTGTCATCGTCCGCCAGCCTGACCAGGCACTGCTCGATTCCAGCCCTTTCGCTGGTGGGCTGTCAGTTTCCCGTGCTGAGAAAGGAACCGGCAAGTCAAAATTGTCTTGAAGTGAAAAATCTGACACTTGACAGGCTGTTAATGATCTCAGGGAACCCTTTGTGGATACGTGTTACGTTTATTATCACACGTGGTCTCGCTGATGTCTGTAAGGAATAAAAGAGGTTGGGGGAATTTATATATATACATACTCAATGATTACACTAGGGTGATTCCTCATTTGTAAACATGTTCAACGAAGCCAGTGCCTTCCCGTCCCTTATCCTTCCTGTCCTCGTCCTCTTCACGGGTTGGCTGACAGGAAGCGGACAAAACAGTC
>NW_015233025.1:0-725 GCF_001447785.1 Gekko japonicus | reverse complement strand
TCTCTCTCTCTCTCTGATGTCTTCTTTGCCATTTTTGCACCCCACCTTTCCATTTTGTCATCATGTCTCTTTTATGAAAGCAAAATATAGACGCGTGGATATTTATACGCATGCCTCTCCTTCAACAAAACCACCGTCTTCTGACGTCTGCCCACTGGGAGGAGTGCGCAGGGGCAGAGGAGTTGGAGAGAGTGCATGAATCACTCCTCTAATAAATGTATGAAGTTGTTGCGATTTATACATGTGAGAGAGAAGATAGAAAGATCCAACTCAGGGGAGAAGAGAACCAGGTTGTGAGTGATGATGAGTCGGAGAGTATCTCTTGCAAATAAATCCTGTCTCCATAGCATGTTCTGCGCTGGCCCAGCGCATGGGAGAGACTGTATTTCATGCTGCAAGTGTGTATATAAAACACTTCCTGTCTTTCAATTAGATTCCTGATGGGATCTGACCGGCTTTAAGTTTTGCCTCCTGGCTCGACTGACGTATAGGATTCATCCATCCTGTCCGGTGAATAACAGAGCTGGCGCTGGGGCTGTAAATCATTTTAATGGGATTCTCAGATTCAGATATTAGGCGCTCCTAATTTATCGGTGCTTTAGGAAGAAAGGATGGAGGAGCCATTACGGAGCCCCTCGGATGGGCGACGCGCAACCCTCTAATGTAACATGGGGAGCTTCTTTGATCAATCATCTGCCATCGTGGTGTTTTTCATGCCTTCCTCC
>NW_015233024.1:0-725 GCF_001447785.1 Gekko japonicus | reverse complement strand
CAAACCCATCTCACTTGGAGGCTGCTGATCCTGTGGTTCAGGGAAAGACGAAGGCTGAACAGTTTTATTGCGGAGACACTGAAGGGAAGAAAGTAAGTGGGCATGCAGTCTATGTAGGTCACTGATCATCTTTCTCCACAGTTGTTTGCACATGGTTAGTCAAAGGGAAGGGGGTATTTTTCATCCCAGTGTCAGAAACTACGTCTAGCTCGAACTGTTTGTTCTTTCTGTGGCCAATAATCTGTCCTTCAGTGGCGTCGCTGCAGCCATTTCTGGCTCTCTAGTGGTTGCCAGATTCCTGACAAGCATTTTGTGTTCTTGTTTTTCCCCTTCAAGGTGATGTCCATTCTTTTGCACGGTGATGCTGCTTTTGCTGGGCAAGGTATAGTTTATGAGACGTTCCACTTGAGTGACCTGCCTTCCTATACGACATACGGGACTGTACATGTAGTGATGAACAACCAGGTAATATGTGGATCCTTTTGCTGCAATGTCAGGATGCTTCCTCCCTATCCTTTTTCACGTAATCTGCCGAAAGCACCTAACTGAAGTTTCACTTCTCAGTTCTTGCGAGAACTTCAGTACCATTTTGGTTTCGAAGCTTTCAGTTGCAGCTGAGTACTGATGTTGACTCGGGTTTCTTGATACTGTTCTTGGGGAAATGTCTGGATGGGCCGACTTAAAGGCCAGGCAAGCTGTGCAAGTGATGCTGTCCGAAATGTACT
>NW_015233023.1:0-725 GCF_001447785.1 Gekko japonicus | reverse complement strand
GCACAACATTGCTAGTCAGCAAATTTGAGACTATTCATTTAGAGCTTTCTCCTTCTATAGATCTTAAATTAGCATAACTAAACTGGGAAGATTAATGTTCTTGACAATTATTACTGCTGTGAATAATCACAGTTCTTATCTTTTATACATTTCAATTATGCACAGAAATATTAGAAACTGCACCTTTTGAATCATCTGGCCTTCAGCCCCACTGTTTCCATTTCTGCTATGCCAACATGAGTCTGTGTGTGCTCTAGTCCAAGGGAGAAAATTTCCAGAAATGTTGCAACTTCCCCCCTATTTTTCCCAGTAAAACTGGAAAACGGTGGGAGAAATTTGAAACATATGCAATACCTTTTAACCTTAACATTACTTTATGCATTAACATAAAATGGATAATCAGTCAGTTAACATATGACATTATACCAACTGCAATATTTCTACACTGAAAAGTATACATTTTAATTTTTACAAGGAAAATTACATATATATGCTATATTAGAGAGATAAAGCAGAAATGTCTTAGTTTTGCAATTTGAAAGGTAGAGAAAAACTGAGAACAGAAAAAACAGATTTTGTAGTAAACATAAAGTGTATTATTTAGACAGACTCTCATGCAAACATCGGTTGGATTCAGTAATTTCAAGAGGTGTGGGGTATTTTCTCTGACTCCCCCCTCATGTGTTTCCCAGTATGTCATGTAACTTTTCTATGAAAACATAGTT
>NW_015233022.1:0-725 GCF_001447785.1 Gekko japonicus | reverse complement strand
CCCCCCCCCACTGTGGTTTTGTGCTCAATCTGAAGAATATATTGGTCTAGTTATATGAATACAGTATCTTATTTATAAGTGAGCTAGGTTTTTATGGATCTATCAAGTGGAATTGCATCTATCAATATCTATCCTTTGGTGCAGGAAATTGGATTTTCCAGTGTGACTGTTAGCGGGGGTACCTTTCGTATATCCATTGCTAGCAGTGAGAAGCTAAAAGAAAACTGTTTCATAGACCAGCATTATATGGTCATGATAGTGAGCCTATATTACATTTGATGTCAGCATCTTCAGATAAAGTGGCGAAAGATTGCTTAATAACTTTTGGACCATACAAAGCAATGAGGAATGGAAAAAAACAAGCTTTGAGCCTTATAATAGAACCAAAGAACAGGAAGACTAAAAATGGACTTTAAAGATCATGCATTCAGCCTGCTGTGTTACGGCAGAGAACACACACTGAAATGCTCACACCAGATATGGCTACATACAGATTTTTTAAAAAAATGTATGGGGGAGAGAGTGAGAGAGCGCAAACATGCATTTGTATAGCATAGTGAAATGCAGCTCCTGCCAAAAATGTGTTATACAGCCATAGGTCAAACACTCTCATTTTCTCAGCCTCGCTTTTGCAATATGGGGATGCCAATACTGGCTGACCTTACACAGGTATGAGAAGCATTTGAAGATGCATGCAAAGCATTTTGAATACTGAATATTCAATC
>NW_015233021.1:0-725 GCF_001447785.1 Gekko japonicus | reverse complement strand
TTTTTTATTATTAGGGTCCCACAGAAGACAAAGTTATTCCAAGACTATGGCACCAAAATGATACTAATATGCAGATGCTGGGAAATGAAGATCACCACAAAGTCAGTAAAAATCTTCTCTGTCCAGGTTGAAATCTGCATGTTTCACTAAATAAATTACCTGTGAACACAAATGTCTCTATGAAATATCAAAGCTTAAAACCATTCTGCATTACCCATTTTAAATACTCACCCAACTTGGGTCTGCGTCTTCCCCGTTCCTATCTGAAAGTGAGCAGGCTCCATAGCATCAATCACATAGAGTTTGCAGTCAGAAAAATAATCCCCCATCAAAGGGAAATACATAAATACATAAATAAGAACATATAACATATCAGCAATGCCAGAAACTATGTAAACAAACATTATGGGTGCTATGAGTGTGTATATGGATGTGTGTGTATTTTTCTCCATATATTTCCCAAGTCTGGCTCTGTTTCCTTCAGAATTGTAGAACCTGGTTTATTAGGCAAATATTTACAAACTTGACTTTAACCAAAAATCCCATCCACAACTACACCTGAGAATTCCTCAAGCTTTACCTTTGAGTAACACTGGGGGGGGGACTGCATATTGTTTGCACAGCCATGAAGCAAAGATTAAAAATTGTGTTGGATCAGGATTACATTTCTGTAAAAGCAGAGCTAATTTTTTAAAAATAAATCCCATCTCCTAGCCTGTTTTTGA
>NW_015233020.1:0-725 GCF_001447785.1 Gekko japonicus | reverse complement strand
CTAGAAACCCTAGACAATATGCATAGTATGAATATAACAAAAAATGACTTTACAGCATTAGATAAATCCAGTGTGTCCTACAGTCAAAACAACATGGTTCCAAATGTAAGTTTATGTCACATTTAAATAATTCTGTCCATAATTCATTTGCCATAATGTGTACAATATAGCACTACTGAAAAGTTCCATGTCATAAAGTCTGACTTGATATTCAAATATGCTTCTAATCCTACTGTGATTACATGGAATTGTTTGATATAAATACTACATTATTTTTCCAACTTCTGAGGTGTCAAAAACTAAGTTCTGTACATTAATGTAACATAGTCTACCAGCAGTTTCCAGCTGTTTCTTTCTGTAGCATAGGGTAGATTCATAATTTTTCATGTATAAAAGTATTTTTAAATTCCATAAATGTGTCAAACAGTACAATTTCATATGCTAAATTACATATGATGTATTTTATGTTGCTAAAACAATATAAGTTTATGTTTGATAAATATTGTACATATATTTAAATCCCCCCCAAAAAAACTACCACATTTCCTAGAAAATTGAGAAAACATTTTCTGAAGGTTTATATATATGTTCTCTCTGTACATCCTTGTATGGAAGCCCTCCTCCTGTCCAATTAAAATGAAACAACCCTAATATTTTTATTTGAGAGATGCTTCTGACCACCTATTGACTAGGGATGGGCACAACCTGAACCACAAAGCAAAATT
>NW_015233019.1:0-725 GCF_001447785.1 Gekko japonicus | reverse complement strand
TTCCATCCCCTCACGGGGTGTTGTCACAGATCGGGTTCGGATCTCCGCCGCTTCTCCATCCAGGATGAAGAGCTTGCTCTTAGCTACATTGACTTTTGCTCCAGAGATCTTCTCGTAAGTTCGCAGATGGTCTTGTATCCTCTGAAGATCATCGTCATCTCGTGGCCAGAGGTAGGTATCATCCGCGTGTGCTATCGCTACGAGTCTAGGACCGCCGATTCCCGCTATCCGCAGTCCTCGAATTTCTTTGTCAGCTTTAACTGCTCGGAGATAGGGTTCTAGAGTCAAAACATACAGCAAAGGGCTAAGGGGACAGCCCTGACGTACACCTCTGGTCACTGAAAAGGAGGGACCCAGGGTTCCTTTGATATAAGGTGAAATCGTAGCTCCCAAATATAATGTACGAATAACAGCCACAATAGGTTCAGGTATGCCTTGATTTCTTAGAACTGCCCATAGGTAATCATGGTCAACCATATCAAAGGCTTTATGTTGATCTAACTGAAGAAGCCATTGTTCTTTCCTTTCATCTCGGATTGCTTGAAAAATTTGACGGAACAAACAGGTCGCGTGTATCATTCTCCTTCCGGGAATCGCGCTGGTTTGCCCCGGGGATACTATCTTATGGGCGATCTTTTTAAGCCTTGTGTTTAAAATCCTGGCAAAAATCCGATAATCAACATTGTTGAGGGTGATAGGTCGCCAATTAGCTATAAGCGTCGGGT
>NW_015233018.1:0-725 GCF_001447785.1 Gekko japonicus | reverse complement strand
TCTCTAAGGTGCTACTGGACTCGAATCTCGCTCTCCTGTTGCAAACTTAACATGTACAACCTCTGCAGCTGTCTACATTGACAGCTTATCAGTAGGCAAATGTTTGTGTTCCATGCTCATGCGTTCACAAGGAAACTCCCATAGCAAAGCGGGGGGAAGGAGAATACGGCGTCCTCGCGAGACTATCATTCCCTGGACCTGGATTATGGGAGAGGACTCCATGTGGACAGCGTGGAAGGGCCCCGTTCAAGAAAACCTTCACCTAGACCAAAAGCTGTCTTGCAAGTAGACCTGCGCCCGCGTGCCAGGCCTCTCCGGCATTTGTCTTCCTGTTTTTGCAGCTCTTTAGGAGGGTCTGCCAGCGTGGGAGGAGACGGAGCGCTGGGGCTTAACGTCAATGCATGAAGCGAAACTTTCCTAGAGTCTGTGAAAAGTTGCATTGAGCCTGGATAAAGCAGTGCTGGCAGGAATCGCTTCAGGTGTGCTTCTTGACAACGGTGTTCTGCCTTGGCTTGACACGAAAGAGATCCACTCGGTCTTTTAAAGGGCAGCTGAGCAGCCGGACAAAAGACAGGAGAGGGTAAACTCGCTGGCTTGACGGTCGTTTCCTTCTCCTAGGCCATCGTAACTCTGCAGGACAGTGGCGGGGAAAGCGCCCGTAATCTGTCGTTCTCTGGGGAAAGCCCTGGAGGTGGAGGTGCCACAGAACTGCAACCGACTCATTG
>NW_015233017.1:0-725 GCF_001447785.1 Gekko japonicus | reverse complement strand
GCCTGGACAAATGGACCATCGGTTTGGTCCCTCACACAGGATGGAGTCGGGAGGATTGCAGTCTTATTAAAACACACAACACGTTATGCAGTACAGAGAGTTATAGAAGGCCTGCCTGGACACCTATTGGTTTTGGATGTTAATCTGCTGGGAGGGGATGCTAAGATACTTGTTAAATACTGTATATGTGCTTTGTATGCTCCAACTACCAAAAAAGGTAGGCGCACCCTATGGGAAACTTTAAAAGATTATGTTGGGAAGTATAGGCAACTTGTTATATTAGGAGATTTTAATATTCGATCAGAACAATCTGACCGTATTAATTTGAGAAAACCCACGGAATGGCATGATAAACCGTTAACGGTTGAGGAGAAGCTACTGCGTTTTCTGCTACAGGACACGCTGTGTCTCACTGATTCTGCACTTCATGTGGTGAACCAAATGGATTATCTTCCGGTTCATCACAGAATGGCCTTCTCACGTCGATATGGGGTGCCACGAGGAGCGACGGCAACGTATTTCCACCCCTTAACAGCCAGTCGTTTAGATAGGATCTGGATCCCGGCTTCACAGACGCCACGACAATGTCATCTATATGTTAACCCGTGGTCAGATCACGTCATGCTACAATTGAGTCTTGACATTGGACAACCGATGCAGGAAAGCCCTTCGCTTCCACGTTGGACCCTTAAAGAAAGGGATGTAGTACACTACAAATTAGAAAG
>NW_015233016.1:0-725 GCF_001447785.1 Gekko japonicus | reverse complement strand
ACTTGTTTTTTGCTTTGCGTCTATGACAACATACCAACTTAGCAGAAATACAATAGTATGAGGATGAGTTCTGCCATCATCCATTGTTGATTGTGTCTCATAGCTCGTGAAGCCTTGCCAACGTGGGACAAGCAGATTCAGTCTCTCTGCTTCCAAGTTAACAATCTGTTGGAGAAGATTAGCCAGACGGCCCCCGAATGGACAGCCCAGGCCATGGAAGCTCAGATGGCTCAGTAGACTCTCCAGGCTCTGGAGAAGAAACTTTTCTTCTACTAAAAATGCGAAACAGGCATATGAAATTGAACTAATAGCTTTGACTCGACTTCCAGTAGACAAAGCATAGAGAGTGTATATGATGTATGATTCCTTAACTTCTTGTTGCTCAAAGGAACATTAGTCCAGCATAAGAAATCCTTTTTAAAAGCTGTTTAAAACAACCAGTGGAGTACAAAAGAGTGTGTTAAGTTTCGTATCAGTTTCGGTTGCTTAGTGGCCTTGTGAATATTTTTCTGTTGTGAAAACTGAAGTGCCATATTCCGTTCAGTTGTAGCTGTTCCAATAAAGACTTAGTTGGGTGTTAATGAAATGTACAGTGTATGAATTTACCAGCATTCGTTTGCTGCATGTTGTCTTCGCATAGGCAGGATCCCTTGCGTAAAACCACAGTGGCTTTAATAGGGCATCTCATGATGAACTCCTTGAAACCATTCATCATTAAATGAAAT
>NW_015233015.1:0-725 GCF_001447785.1 Gekko japonicus | reverse complement strand
TTGCACACAAGGCTCCACAGCTTGGAGGGCGTGTTTATTAGAAGATAGACTGCCTCTGTCCGTGAAGGTTCTGCTGCTGTAAACTGTGACCATTCTTTCCCTTCTGCAGGCGAGCGGCCTTTCCCCTGCAGTTGGCCCGGCTGCCAGAAGAGGTTTGCCCGCTCCGACGAGCTGGCCCGTCACTTCCGCACCCACACCGGGGAGAAGCGCTTCGCCTGCCCGCTCTGTGAGAAGCGTTTCATGCGCAGCGACCACCTGACCAAGCACGCCCGGCGCCATCCAGCCTTCCAGCCGGGCATGGTCCGGCGGCCCAACAGCCACGTCGCATCCCCCAGTGACTCGGTTGCCAGCAGCCTGGCTGGAAGTCCCGCCCCGGACAGCCCCACCTCTGACAGCCCTGCTCTGTGAGAAGCCGGGCAGCAGGAGCCCGGATACACCCGGTGCTCCCCGCGCTTCTTGGGAAGGTGCTGTCTTGGACTGTGGAAGACGCCGCAAAGCCGTTCTCCGCAGGAAAGCTTTGCAAACCTGTCTGGAGCGGCCCACAATTCCTAGATGCCCCGTGGCCTGGCGGAATTTCCCAGGTCACGGCATTAATTACGATAACCATACCAGCCAGGCCGGATATTTCTAATCCAAGCCCTCTGGATCCAGCTTTCCCCCTCTGCGTCGGAGGACGGATTGTGCCTCCACTTCCCAGCGTGAGAGATGGACTCCCTAGCTCCGCG
>NW_015233014.1:0-725 GCF_001447785.1 Gekko japonicus | reverse complement strand
TAACTGATGTCATTCTGTTACGCAGACTTTGCTACATATGCAACAGGACTGAACATAGAACAGACCGGTCAACCAGAGAACGCTATACTTTTCCAAGCCGCTCCACCGATACCTCCTCGTCCCTCAGTCAAGTCAATGGGAAGCATAAACCACCGCCTGAATGGTTTCCCAAGTTGGAGCAGATTACAACTCAGTAGGTGCTTGTGATGTCTGAGCATTTCACACTGACAGAACAGGTGTTCGTGCATGTGTTGAAAAACAAAAGCGAGCGGGAGTATGCAAGTGGTGACAAGAGATCACTGCATGAATCACACACACAAACACACAAAGATCAGTAGGCGCAAGCAGCCATCCTCCTGGACAAGGGCAATGCCCGTCTGTGTAGGGTTGGATGCAAGATACAAACAAGCCAAACGGTGATGACTGCAGAGTACTGCGATCTGTTCTGCTCCTATTCACACTTGATTACCATTTTTTCCCCTAGGAAATTCAGAAGGAGCTTAGAGTATGCATACCCCAAAAATGACTCCTCCAAAAGTTAAGAACAAAGTCTGATCCTGTTGATTTTAAACAGAGAATTATGCTCATGCTTACCTTTTGTTCAGAGGGTAAGCCACGTTGGGTAGAACAGGTAGATTTGAGTCCCATAGCAGTGTGGTGATCATCCTTAACAATCCCACCTCTCCTCCAGGGCAGTGAACCAATCCTTGTGATTTGGGCCTCAT
>NW_015233013.1:0-725 GCF_001447785.1 Gekko japonicus | reverse complement strand
AGGGTTGGCTAGCCCAGCAGCTGAACAGGGCTGAAGTGGGCTGCACTGGAAGGTGACCCTGGAAGGGCATCAAAAGATCTGGAGAACACAGAAGGGCAGAACTGCAGGATCTGGAAAAGCTTCTTTAAACCCTCACAGGCCTGAATTAATGAAACACATTTGCAGTGATCTCAGGAAGGGCATGGTATGAAAGAAAGGGCTAGTTCCAGAAAATAGTCCAGTGGCTCCAAGCAATTTCAAAGAATAGAGGACAACTGGTTGAAAGTAATCTGGAGCTGCAAGACAGCATGACCAGTTTATCAAATGTTCTGTTTTATATATAGAAAGAAGCTTGGACTCACCAAGGACAGACTAGCTGATAAAGAGCACTTCAGATGTCTCTGAGAGCTATGCTTGCTTTCAGAATTTCCTTTAAATTAAATTACATGGAGATGACAATGCAAATGTCTTGGCATACACACAATCAAGAAATGTTAACTTTCCTTTTCAAAGTGCTGCTGTCAGGCTTCACTTGATGGTTGACCAGAATCATGTAGATGAGTGGATTTTATTCCTGTAATGAAGTTTGTCACTGAGATCAATTCTCATCAATTACTGTGTTACAACTGGGGAAAAAACCCTAATCATGTTCTAACAAAGGAAATACTATCTTACTTGTAAAATTGCAAGAATGCAGCAAATGAAATTACAGAAGCCCAGAACCCTCAGTTACCTCTCTTAAAATG
>NW_015233012.1:0-725 GCF_001447785.1 Gekko japonicus | reverse complement strand
TTCTGACATCTGACAAGATTGGGCTATACAATATCATTCCACATCCTAACAAACATTCTAACTTGTTTTAAAAGGACGTTTTAGATGGACTGGGAGCAAAAAGACAACTGCTTTGGCTGGGGAAGTGCTTTTGGATGCTGAGTCTCTGTCTTTCTCTGGAGATCTGACCGGGGGGAGTACATTTGCTCCCTTATTATAGGGGAACTTCTATATTGCACAAATATTAAAAACAAATTTTACACAAATGCTAGATGTCTCATCTAAAGGACAAGTAATGTCTCATCCAAAGGAAATCAAAGCTGGGACTGGGAGCACTGTCCACTGAACGGCTTGCTACTTGGGGAACTAAACTGGGAGCATGTAACAGTAGAATCCTGTTTATTAAGGGTTACTGTTGCAAAAGAGAGAGAGCTTTAATTACAAATGAAATAGAATGATGCAATCCAGAAGACTCCAGGATACTGAATCACAAATGAAAATAAACATTTTAAATAAATGATTACCTCCTGGTAACTGCTGCTTCTTCTGATGAAGCTTTGATTGTACATTTGTAATAAGATTATCATAGTCCAGTACTCTATAACAGTGGACTTCAATTGTTCTAGACCTGGAACCATCAGGTGGTAACATGAGATCCACTGAGTTGCATGCACATGACATCAGAGTCATGTGAGAAGGCAGTCAGAGATAGCCAGCTTGGCTCACATCCTATTCACCAGTCATGA
>NW_015233011.1:0-725 GCF_001447785.1 Gekko japonicus | reverse complement strand
TATTATAAGACGTGTAAAATTCCTTAACAATGTAAAACAGTCCTGAATTTGGAAGGGGCCCAAGGGACGGGTGGACAACGCTCTGTGGCTGAGACCTGCAGTCAGCCCCGGGGTTTCTGCTGTTTTCTTTTGACAGAGCTTCCTGCAGCAGTTCGTGATGGAGTGCACGGCCCTGGAGAGCCTCATCGAGATGGGCTTCCCCCATAACAGAGCGTACGTCTCTATCTCTGCGAAGGGTGGGATACAGATTTGATAGATTAAATATGAAGGGGGTGGGAATCAAGGCAGGGGAAAGGCAGCCCTTTTCAAAATGCTTCCATGATCCTGGGGGGCTGGAAGTGAAGCTCAGCATCCGAAGCTTAATTCAGGAAGGCACATGGGAGAGAGTTTGTGTGTCTGTGCAGGAAGGTTTCCCTGCTGTCTCTCTGTGCTTGAGCACACGACTGGGTCTGCAGAAAGCGGTGAGGGAAGCAGAGGGGGAGATTCTGCAGCTTTTTAATGGGTACGGTGTTCTCTGCATCCGTCATTGGGAAAGTGGAGAGGTGGGGCGGGCTTGCTCGTGTGCATTGCCAGCTTTTCTCAAGGGAGCCATGAACCCCAGTCCAAATGTGTTTTTGCTGTTCCTTTCAGAGAGAAGGCACTGGCCCTGACGGGGAACCAGGGCATTGAACCCGCGATGGATTGGTGAGTCATCTGGGCGTGGTTTTTCTGTCTTACATACTCCT
>NW_015233010.1:0-725 GCF_001447785.1 Gekko japonicus | reverse complement strand
AAAATTAGTGATGCTGATGTAGCAGCTAATTTTAGCTGCAAAGAGGCTTTTCTTTAAAGTCCTTGGGCTGGGGAAAGACTGCTTTTCCTGTTTGTAGGAGGTCCTGATCCTGGAGAACACAGCTGCATATGTGTTCAGGCAGATGTGTTGCAAACACTTATACACTTTTTTTGAATATTAGAAAAAGTAATCCATTTGCATAGTCTGGATCAGCTCTTATTCTGGAACACCTTCAGCAGAATCCTTCCCTTTGGCTTTCTTTTATGTAGCCAATTAACAATCTTAAAATAACAAAGAAGATCTCTATATATTTCTTCCTGCAGTGCAACCGCATTTCCCCCTACATTTCTTTTTGCTTCTTCATTTCTTTGTTCCTTCAAAATTGTCCTAGTAATAATTCAGTAAGCTACAAATTGGGTCAAATTTAGTATCTGAAATCCATAGTGGCAAGTACAATGAATTCTGACAATGGCCCAGGAGAATCGCTGTGCTCCTTGCTCTAATTCTCTCAGATGACCATTCCACTGCTGTTCCTTTCTCCTTGTTGCAAGATTTGTGTTTTTAGAGAATAGACCATCTTCACTCTCGCACTGCCTAATGCTCTTAGATCCTTAAAGGCAAACTGTTGATGGGATTAATCTTAATGGAAACTACACAGCTGAATACACATCTGTGCTTGTTGCTGAAAGCTTACCCCACAGCCATTGTTTCAGTCACTATGCAGG
>NW_015233009.1:0-725 GCF_001447785.1 Gekko japonicus | reverse complement strand
TTTATCTTGCACTTGTGACCGCCACCTTCATCCCCAAAGCACCTAGGTAGAAAACAATATCCAGATAATCTAAGCAGTTTGCCACTGAGGTGTTTTTTTTTGGGGGGGGGAATGGGGATGTTTTAGACTTCTTAGATCATGTAGTGCTAGGAGGGGCAGTCATTCAGGGGTAGAGCAGCACCTGATTCTTCCCTGTTTGGCCCTCAAGGCATTAAGACCTCTCATCCTAAGACGACAAGCTAAAGCAGGGAGAGGGAGTGAGGAATATCTTCCTGCCTTGTTACACCTGAGTTCCATTTGGTCTAAGGTTGCCTTCCCCTTCCTGCAGAGGGGCACACCCCTGGATGTGAACTAAGGGTTCTTGACCCTTTGGCACATAGTGCATGGCTTGCAAATAGTACCATTGGAGGGACTAACAGCTGATTCCCAACCCACTCATGCCATATTGTTGTTTTCGTTTGTGTGATTATAAGCTGCTTTGCTTTTCCTTTGGGGGAAAAGCAGGATATAAATAAATAACAATATAAGTGCATTCTCACTGATAATATACTGGAAATGGGAAGGGAAGAAGTAGTTAATGTTGGATTTTTTTTCATTGTAAACCACTTTGAGGACTTAGTGGTCAAAAGGTGGCATAGAAACAGAATGCATGAATGATGCTCCGCCTGCAGAAGATCTCTTGTTCAGTCCTGGCATTTCCAGCTAAAGATTTTTGGGTACCTACA
>NW_015233008.1:0-725 GCF_001447785.1 Gekko japonicus | reverse complement strand
GAGAGAGGGGGGGGAGAGGGAGAGAGAGATCCCCTTGATGTTCTCTGGTAAAAACTAGAGAGGGGGGAAACCCTTCTCCTCCAAGGGCAGAGATATTCCACACTGGAAAATTGCATAGGCTCTAACCCCCAGAAGATTGTCTGAAGTCAAATTTCATCCAAAATCTGGCCAGATTCTAGTGTTTGAATGTGTAGATTTCACTTATGGAATTCAGTTTGGAGGGATACTTTATTCCCCCTCCCACCCACACAGGCACCTAAAACTGGGAAGTTGCCTGTTCTCCTTTTAAAACAGTTATGTTCAGTGTCAATTCTCCAAACACCAGACTTTTACCATGTGAATGTTTTCTCCCTAAAGCAATCAGAAGTGAGGAAAGATATAAATGTGGATATTTAAAAGAGGAAGAACCTGCTTTATCTCCTCTCCCCTGCATGCCTCCAAATTTCTTTTGGCTCTTAGGCAGGCCAAGAAGCAGTGATTTCAAAAGGCAAGGAGAAGCAAAATGTTAGCAAAATCTCCCTAATTTGTCTGAGCAGTTTGCCAATGCAGCAGATTGCTTTGAAAAGGCAGCTTTATCACATAGCTTCTTGCCACCACGGGGGGGGGGAACCTCAGTCACATCTTTATGGCCAAATACCATCTGGCAACTTGCAAGGGCTTTTCAGCAACCTTTCTCCACCTTTCTCCTGTGGGTTGAGCCACCAGAGCAATATCCCATGACAGCT
>NW_015233007.1:0-725 GCF_001447785.1 Gekko japonicus | reverse complement strand
GTGGAACTGTTCAGAACCTCATGATAGAGCTTGATTTTTCTGGGCCACATGTGCATTTGGATACATCAGCGCAGCTTTTGGCACCTTATATGGTGACATTGGTTAACATTTGTATAATAGGGGTGTTTTTTCCTCAACAGAATGAACAGTTGGAACTCCATTAGGCTTTCAGAATATTTGAATGAAATACATTCCATCATCACCATTCTGTGTGTTTTTCCATTAGAGCCTACTTTCCCTTCATTTAGATAGGAAATGTTCCAGGTATCTTTAAAAAAGAAAAAAAAAAAGAAACATCATGAAAGTATCTGTCACATTGCAGAGGAAATACTTCATTTCCTTTTGGTTCAGTAATAAAATCATTTTCCAATGAAAATTTGGCTTTAGAAGTTTATGGAATAAAGCAAGCAATGGTTGGTTTATACAGAGCCCTCTCAGCATTCACAGCTTCAGACGTCTAATTTACCTTCACATCTCTGAACTAGTAACTTGGATTGTGTATGTTTTAGAGTCATGTTAGAGGATTTTCTGTTTAACTAATTATGTCTTTCTCCCATTTTCCATCTCTTATCAGTTCTTCCTGGGAAATCAGGTATAAACAGTGGAATGTGTTACGGAGTTTCTAAGTACTCTCTTAATGCATTATCATTTCAGCTTTTAGTAGTCTGTCCTTCCCTCTCCTTTCACCTTGAGCTAATTCATTCTTAGTCAGCTGTGGTGCCTCT
>NW_015233006.1:0-725 GCF_001447785.1 Gekko japonicus | reverse complement strand
TTAACCACTACACCAAACTGGCACTCAATCCTCTGTGGGTCTCTGCTCGAAAGCTCTTGAGTAGCGGGTGTATTTTGTAAGGGGGGGAGCCACTCCTCCAGACCTTAAAGAGCTGCTTCTCAACTAGCAGGACAGCTGCCTGAAACAGGGACAGCCTCCATCAGTCAGAGCAGACAACTACACAGCACTAGATGGACTAACAGCGTCACTCTAAAGCAGCTTTGTGCAATCACCTGCAGATATCTAATTCAAAACTAAATGCTTACTCCCCTGGGAACCTTGAAAGGTAAGTGCCAGGGAAGATGTCAAAAACCAAGGGGCATAAGGAAGCAGACCCACGCCTAGATTCTTTTGGTTCAAGAACCCTTTCCAGTCATTACATTTTTTTGGACACATGGGGAGAAGGCACAGCACATGCGCTTTCCAATGCGTGCAATCAGGTTTTGTGTGAAAAGGGCAATGTGCCTATTTGCAGCTTTGGAACACACGTCCCAGAGCCACGATTTTCCATGCAAGAAAATGTAATGACTAAAAAAGGGTTATGGTGTAAAATCATTCTGCAAAGCGGGGAAGCTGAGCCCATGAGCATGTTAGGTTAGTTTGGTAGCTTGGTTGGGTGCAAAGTGCTTTTCAAATATGTACAAGTGAGGAGAGGGATGGAAGAAATGGAGGGAGGGGGAAGGAGTTAAAAACCACCACAAAGGAGAGGAGGAAGAAAAGTATGT
>NW_015233005.1:0-725 GCF_001447785.1 Gekko japonicus | reverse complement strand
CAAGTGGAGGAGTAGGGAATCAGACCCCGATTACAGTCCACCAAACTGTCTCAAACTGGAGCGAAGTGTACCGATTATGATGTAAACAAACACTGATACAGGCACTGATCAACATATCCAAAGCAAATAATAGGATCACAAGAATGCTATAAAAATGCACTCTTTTTTTTTTGTAAAATGCACTCTGTTCAAGAGCATATCGGGACCTTGCTTAAATCTGTGTGTGTGTGTGTGTGGAGGCAGAGTCACTGTTTGAAACTCTAGCACTCACAGCAGAAAAGCTGTGGCCAGCCTCTCTTTCTCCTCTCTGTCTAAAATTAGACTTTTAGGCATACTGGACATAAGCCCCATTGAACTGAATGGTAGTTACTTCTGTGTAGACATACATATGGTTGGGCTGCTTACCTATTACCAGACTTGCTCTTCCAGCAATTTGCCTGTAATTAGAACACAGAACATTGCAGTCAAATTCTCTGAGACAAGAAGCTTCCTCTATAAAATAGGATTGCGATGCCCCAAGCATAGATTAGAAGCACTGAGCAGACTATTTCTGCTTCTCTGGTGCCTGGCTGATTTTCAAGTTTAATATAAAATATATATATGTTCCCAATGAAGGCATTTTTTGCCATTACAGAAATAGCATCCATCCCAACGTTTCTTGCATCGATGCTGTTCTTAAAGCAGCTTGCCTCTTCGCCTCTGTGCATAGGACAGGGGATTTATAT
>NW_015233004.1:0-725 GCF_001447785.1 Gekko japonicus | reverse complement strand
GGCAGGCTCCGGCCGTGGCCTGCTTGTGCCTCCCTCCTGCAGGCGGACGATCAAGCAAGAGCGCCTGTGCCACCACTGCCACCTTCTTCCTCGGCCGGCTGAGGCCGCGGCCTGCTCGTGCCTCCCTCCTGCAGGCAGATGACTGAGCGAGTGCAGCACAGAGCCAGACAACGGCAAGAGGGAGGGGGATGAGGGAAACGAAGTGAGAGCGCCGCAGCCGAGCTCAATGTGGGCTCCTCTCTGCCGGTGTGCTCCCTGCTTCCACTTGGCCCGGCCATGACAGCAGAGGCAGGAGGAGGAATCTGAGGTGAAGGAATGCGGGGAGGAATGGCGGGAAGCCAGGAGGGAGGGAGGCAACCAGCAGCGGCGCTGTGGGCACCCCGGAGACGGCACACACCAGCTGGGGACACGGACGAGCGGACAGCAGCACTGAGGGGAGGGGACCTGGAGGGAGACAGTGGAGGGGAGAGGGTCAGGTCCCTGAGGGGAAAAAGTGAAGGGAAAAGCTTCAGGGAGCTGAGGGGCGGACCATGGTGCAGGTGGACCGCAAGCCGCTGGATGAACCAGGGAAGGGAGACACTGGTGGGGCGTGTCATCGCCCCTCAACAACACGCTCTCGGAAGGGAGGAGAAAGCGGGGGGACCGGGCCTCTGTCTGCTCAGAGATGGCCCGGGCAGGGAGCTGGTGCCGGGCCATTGTAAGGATCAGGACCTATACACGTCGAG
>NW_015233003.1:0-725 GCF_001447785.1 Gekko japonicus | reverse complement strand
TTAGTTGGAGATGGCAGGGATTGAACCTGCACCTTTCTTCCTTAAAAAAAATCAATCACTTCTGCTGCCCACTATATAAAGAGTCAGGAGATAGATTTATGCATGACCTTATCAATAAACTATCAGAGTTTTATAGAGGCCCTTGAAAATATGCAACCAGTTTGCAGATATAGATGTGTATGCAACATACAGAACAGATTTATTTCTAACGCTCCGGAGAATTTTGGTACTTCCGTTGATCAGGGAGACTGTTGTTCCTTGTTGTAGGAAATCAGTGGATGTACTGATAGATATTTTAATGCATTAAAAAAGTATGTAAATCCTTGTCCCCAGAGGGAATTGCAATGACCTTTGGTTGATATCATCTATTGTTTGGCTGGTGAAGCATGTGCTCAGCCACCGAGCTATAAGCAGAGTCTGTACTTAGTTGCAGGCAGACTGGGTCTGTACTAGCATGCTGGTTTAGAACTGAGAGGTTACTGGTTCAAAGCAGATCTGGACTGTAACCTCATTAGGCCACTTTAGCAGGCCATTCTCTCTTGGCCTCACTCCCCATATGCAATATTGGGATAATACTGGCCTACCTTATCTGGCTGTGGTAAGAATAACTGTGAATTATTGTGATTGCTGAAAGTGTTGCATGATATATCTGCTTAGGTTTTCTGTGGTTGGCAAATGGCTCTGAAAATGCCACAGGGCATTAGTCCTGAGCACATTCTGTACAG
>NW_015233002.1:0-725 GCF_001447785.1 Gekko japonicus | reverse complement strand
TACATGTCTAGGAAGGGAGTCCTTTGTAATACTTCTCTCCATTAATATCAATTTGCCCTTCAACAATGATGAAGGTTATGCTGTTTACAGGATTAATTTGATGGAGCTTTTCACTTTTATTGAAGCATATACAACTCTATGAAGAAGGGCTTTCCTTAACTCTTAGAATTTAAATGTACTTGCTTAAATTAGAATACTGAAAGCCTACTGAAGCAAAGGCAATTATAGAAAAAACAAATCATTTTTTACATCTTTAAGTTATTATATCTATGATAGCAGAGAAAATTAAAACTAAACTATTTATATCTGCTAACACTATACATCCCAGATTGCTTTGAATTGATTTGATATATGCCACACATTGTGATGCAAAACAAATAAACATATAAAAGGTAATGTCCTCTGCAAACCAATGATTACTCTAATATTGGATTTAATTTTAAGCCAGGAACGTTCACCTTATCCTAAAAATGTGCTGAAATGTAGGTCAATGGGATTTAGGAGTCAGGGCACATCCAGAAGCTGCCTCACAATGGCACAATTGACTGCCCACAACATTGTTGTTTCATTAAGCTACCACAATAACTTTCGAAGACTGGATAATGAAGTACAGTAAAATGTCTCACTTAATTGGAAAAACAATGGGAATTTTATGGGAACTTCATTCAAACCCAGCCTACAAGTATTCAGATGCTTTTCATTACATATTTATTTATTTTTACTTA
>NW_015233001.1:0-725 GCF_001447785.1 Gekko japonicus | reverse complement strand
TCTTAACCATTACACCACACTGGCTCTTGTCTGGTCAGTTGACAAAGAGATTTTTTGAAAGATAAAACCTAAATAAGATGATGATGCAAGGGGTGGAAGAGGAAGCCCAAATACTTCTAGTTGGTGGGAAGTAGAGGCCTTCTGCCCTCATTGCCACTTTCTCCTGTACTCCAAAGAAGGCATGGCATAGCCACAGGTTTGGAGACCAGGCAAACTCATACCGTTGTTCTGAATCTATCCCACAGGCTTCTAGCACTTACTACAGCATTAAGCGTTAATTTCAAGGAAAAACAGGGATAATTTCAAGGAAAAACAGGGATAACTGCCCATAATTCTTGATCCCAGTCTTGAGAGTGTGTTGGTACTTGGACCTACCTTGAGCAACTGATGACAATGGAGAACTTTCTGGCTCAATTCCACAGCCTGGGAGAACAGGCAGAGAAGAAAAGGTTTGAGAAAGAATAATGAATGTCTCTTCCCTCGTCACAGCCTCATGTACTCAGCTGCAGGTGAAAGTGAGGGACTCAAAAGTGTGGAGGCCACAGGTTGGGCAGTTGTACATCCAGGATGAGGTCTCCCTGGACACTGGCCAAGGCAGCTGAAGACAATCCTGGGGTTATGGGAGCACTGTGAGAGTGACATCACAATGTGGAGGGGAGATTTCTGAGGGGGAAGACATCACAATGTCGAGGTAAAGTTACCAACCTCCTGGTGGTGGCTGGAGA
>NW_015233000.1:0-725 GCF_001447785.1 Gekko japonicus | reverse complement strand
CTTATGTTCTTATGTATTTTGTCTATATTGTAAGCCGCCTTCCAAAAGGCCGAAAGGTGGTTAATCAATGTTTTAAATTAAAAACACACACAGGTTAAATAAGTAGCAGCTGCACGTGAACATGCGTGGCCATAAAGCCTTAACCGGCCCTCAATTCCAACCCTATCCAAGGCCAATTTCCCATCAATTTAGCTGCACCTGATGAATTCCGGCCTGGCATCCATCTGTTAAACAGTCCCCAGCCCGGTGCCATTTCTCTGCCTCCTCTTATCTCCCCGCTGGTACAGGAAAGAACACCGCCTTTATCAGCCCCACAATTAATTTCCTGGCCCGCTTCTGCCGGGCGGAGTGGCTCTCTGTTTGTTGTACCACAGCAAGGCGCCTGTTGCCTGTTGCTGGGTCGATGCCACGGAGGCGTGGAAAATGCCACCCGGCCAGGAGCAGGATAAATGACGGATGCTCCCAAACTCGGGAGAGGCTGGGAAGCGGCCTGTTGGCCCGTGTTGGCCGCTCTCTTCTAATAGGCCTCATTTTTCACTCTGGCAGGCAGCCTTTTTCGAGCAGGAGTGGGAGGTTAATGGGGGGAGAGAGGACTCCATCCGAACCCCACTCTGGGGTTGTCGTTCAGCAAAGGGTTCTGTTCTGACAGTCCTGCTTCTGCCAGAGGTCTTCCACGCCTCCCTTTTTGTTTCCTTCGGCTTTCTTCGCTGTCTGGAAACGCATGG
>NW_015232999.1:0-725 GCF_001447785.1 Gekko japonicus | reverse complement strand
TCTGGGAGCTCTCCAGGCCCAACCTGGAGTTTGGTAGCCCTGTTTGCTGGTCCATTTGAGCAAGAATTACAAGGTCAGAAGAACTGCCATCTTTGTTAGGACTAACAAGCGTTCACAGAACAATACCCAAGCCTTTCAGATTGCATCGATGTGTCCTCAGAACAGGCACGAAAGTTATACTGCTTCGTTCACCTTGATTGCTCCTAATAAATCTAGTATTTTTCTGACATAATGGGTAAAATTTAACAAAAACATGTTCTGAATGTTTACCAGATGGCATGAAGAACTGGGGACATGATCTGGAATGCTATTTTCAAAAGAACTTTAGTCTCTTAGGCTGGGAGATGGTGGACTTCTCTTCCTCCTTTTGTTTTCATAGATCTTAGTGCCCATGGCAACCTTGGCCATCATCTTCCCTCCTGTGTTGTGTAATCTTCCAGGTTGCCTCTTTTTAACCTATAACTTCCAGGACATTTTTGTATTGAACTGAGCCAAAACTGCTCTGAACAATTAGTATAAAACTAAAATTTTATGAGCGTCTTGGCTGCATTGAAAAGCATTCCACCCATCTTTTTTTTTTTTTTGGCAATCCCGGTGAAAATATTTTTCTGTTAATTTACTGTCTCTTCCATTTGGCTTTGTTTTCCCTCAGTGATGTCATCTTATGCAGCCAAATCTGATTGGGTACACAGTGTTCTGAAGCCCTTGTGTTCACTATGTGATCC
>NW_015232998.1:0-725 GCF_001447785.1 Gekko japonicus | reverse complement strand
GTTCTAGAGTGTGGCAAGGAGAAGCTTTGCTATATGGTGACAGGGCTTGGGCTCCTCATTCCGGAATTTACTAACAAACACCACCATGGTGAAATTAAAAGGTAAGCTGCCACGTACTTTTTTGTTTGTTTGTTTGTTTCATGGAATATTTGATTTTTAACCACATTTATAAATAGACCTAGTCATTTGAATGGTCATTTGGCATTAAACAGCCAGTCAGTTAGAATGCCATTCCAGTTTTTGCGTGATTTCAACAGTGCTTTGATAACAGAAAATATACAATGAATATATCACCCCACTTTTATAGCACTGCCAACGATCAAGACATTATTTGTTAGAATAAAACTCAAGAGATGGTTCCTTTATGCCACCTTCTCTTTTAATTTTTGAGAGTAGTAATAATAAAAATAAGATAATTGGTGTGAAGGTCATCCAGCTGGGAAAACTCATGCATGATTCTTTAAAAAAAACAAAACCACCCCCTTAATTAAAGTTTCACAAATGACTGCGTTTGTGTTACAGCATGACTACTTTTGTTTTGAAAAAGCAGTAGGATATATTGTAATTATTTTCAGCAGCACTTAAATATATAGTCTTATATATTGTCTAAAGAAGAACAAAACATGTGCTACTTAGCTCTCACTTGGAAAGAATATTTCATTCGAGATGTTGGAGTTAATATCTCCCATTAATGCTACCCGTTAAATATATTTATCGGGGGGGGG
>NW_015232997.1:0-725 GCF_001447785.1 Gekko japonicus | reverse complement strand
GATTATCTTTGCGCAAGAGTTTTCCAACCAGGCGCCCTCAGCATTCATGTAGTGACAACGATCGTACAGTGCGGTATACACAGAAATAAATCATAATGTGAGCCATTAACAGCGGGTATGAAGACAAAAATCCCTTTTTAGTCAGGTTGCCTTTTCAACACAGTGTCGCTCGCACAATGGGCCAGGCGTCCAGATGAGGCAAACTGGATTATACCGGCCAAGTCTTTGCAATGCAGGCAGTGTCTTCGAAATCTCCCAAGGCCCTCTCCTTTTGTGCGTGGCTTTGTGAGAGGCAGAGGGAAGGTTCTGCCAAGTATCCCGTTCTCCTTCCAGGATTTGGCACCTCGAAGGGAGGAGGGTGCCAGGCAACATGGCTGAGGAAATGCCAACTGTTAAAAAGCAGATGTGGCCATTTGGACCCACAGACGGTCCTCCGCTTTCTTGAAGAGGCACACGCTCTGGCTGTTGTTCCCGCAAACAGCATCTCCTCGAACAATGCAAATGCATGCCCTGTTTGAATAGCCTTATCCACTGAAATGAGAGAGCTTGTTTCTCTACAGCGTGTGTTCCCGGCTCAGGAATTTTTCAAAATAGATTTCTGGGTGGTGGGGGTTGAAGGGACAGCAGGGGAGAAAGTGCGGCTAATATTTTTTTCCCCCAAAATCATATTTTTTTATTGAGTATACATTTCATAGAACTGTTTCATACAATATATATTTGTACTC
>NW_015232996.1:0-726 GCF_001447785.1 Gekko japonicus | reverse complement strand
TATATATATATAGATGAGCCCCCCAAATTTTGGAATTTAAAAAACAAACCACCCATTTTTTTCTAATCTAAAAAATACTGAGGGTTTTTTTCAACCGCACATCTCTAGTCTATATACCTCAACTCTTGAGCTCTAAAACATGGCCAAGTGTTGCTTTAAAGGAAGTGTAATCCCATTCAGGCTAAAGGGGGCTTTGCAAAGGCCACTGATCCACTGAATGCAATGTTCCAGTTGGATTATTGATTCAAATTAGTTATGTTGTGCACTTCTACACAAACACAATTGCCAAGAGATCATACCTTGTTCAAATTACCTCTGTCACACATGAGGCAGGTACCTGACTGGTTCACCTTGATGTTTTTTGTCAAAGTTTGTTGCAAGCACAGTGACATAATGAGCAGCTTTGCACCTGCGTATCAGCTGTCTGGTCAGTGCAGTGTGCAAATGGCCAGTTCAAGATCTGAATTGCTAAATTTATCAGAGAAGAGGTACTATCCCTCAGTATCATGGTAGTTTCTGTCATTAAACTCGTATGAAGCATGGGGTCTCATGCAGTTTATCCCCTCTTTGCACTTCCGCAATCAGATGCAGCCTTTAAATGACTGGCATTACCTAGATTGCGTTCCCTGCTTTTTCTACTTGTGCAGCTGGTGGCATCTACTCAAGAAATGATCACAAGAAATGATCACAAGATTAGCTTTCTTTTAATAATCTATTATCAAAACA
>NW_015232995.1:0-726 GCF_001447785.1 Gekko japonicus | reverse complement strand
ATCATGATTTTTTATCACCACAATACTCATTAAGGAAGGTATTGGTTCAGAACAAAACATCTTTTTCCACTCATGACAAAAGGAAGAGGCTTTTGACCACCAAAAAAGTTATATTGGGGATCATGGGATCTGCAAAGACAAAAGCCACTGTGGAATGGGGACTGTAATCAGAAAAGGAATTGAGTGAGGGCAAAAAAGTTGGTAGAATAGAGCCCATCGTCTTTTATGAATAAGACCATGACTATAGAATTGCCTGAGCATAGTGTGATGTTGCTAGCCAGGTAAATCTAAATTACCTAGTTTTGGAGACTAGGGCAATGGTGTTAGCATCCTTCTGTAACTGTAGAATATCCTATCTCAAAATGTGAGATGCCTGCTTCTCAGATGCTTCTTTGCAGACTTCACAAAATGGCATCCCAGTTCGTTCTAATATAGACTTGTTAATTGCCACCTGTAGCTTATTTTGCTCAACAGTTAAATAAATGTTTGTCACCATATGTTTGAACCAGATGATGTCTGAGCAGAATCTGCATTCTTCTTGCCTCCCCAGCCGAAGCCATAGACTGAAAGCTCCATCTATAGTACTTTTCCTTGGAAGATAATGCTTTCTTCCATTATCGCATGCACATTTTGATAAGCAACGTTACTAGCTCACACTTCAGCACTGTTTTCCTATTCTACTCTATCAATGTATTTGTAGCATTTATTTTGCTTTTTTCATGATGA
>NW_015232994.1:0-726 GCF_001447785.1 Gekko japonicus | reverse complement strand
ACAATGGGTGAAGTGATGGTGGCTTTTGTATAGACCAACATCAATGGGGAAGAATCAATACAGTTGTGGGCTTGCCTCCCTTATAGTACCCATCCCAACACAGGATACCCATGTTACCATGATGGTAATTCCTCAGATCTTAGAATTCATCTGATAAATGTCAGTAATTAGGAAACAACTATAATTCATAACTTAATCTTAGATTAATAAACAAACTTGGTGTGTATCACTGAGACTAGGCTTGCTATACAGAATGGATGGGGTCTTTCCTAGGTTTTTTCCTGCAAGTTTCTGAGTAAAGCAAGATAGCTGGTGATCAGGAAAGGTGAGTCCCAATTGTCTTACTAGAGATCTTATCTCCCTTTTCAGATATCCTCTCCCTCAGTCTTCAAGTTTTGAGTTTGTCCAGAAGTGAGTTCATAATACAGATTGGGAATTCTACTGGTACAACTGAGCTGTCTGGTATTGGCATTCCCCAAGCTGATTGTTCTGAAGGACTTCAGAATTCAACGTACTTCTTGGGAATTCATTGCTGCCATAACAACTGTAAGACTTCTCAGTTTTCCAACAGATGCTGGTACTCTGGCTTGGGTAGGAAGATCTGAGGAAGGAAGAGTTCTTGGTACTTTTATTGTCATGGGAAGTTCATCACCTGGTTAATTTTAGGCTTTGGAGATAGGAAGAACTCCTGAACAGGCTGTGGACCCAATAGGAATTCAAATTGTT
>NW_015232993.1:0-726 GCF_001447785.1 Gekko japonicus | reverse complement strand
AAAAAAAGGAAGATTCAGCTGCCAAGTTCTGTGTGAAACGTTTAAGGCTAGAAAACTGTGCAATGTTTTTACAAGCTGCAGCTGAAATGTTCTGTCAAGATCTTAGATCCGTATGGTGTGACAGGTTATCATAGGAACATCATTGTGACTGTCACCTGGCAGGAAGAATCAAAATACAAAAAAAGAAAGGTGTCCTATGTACATGGGGATTGCTGCTGCCTATTTAAAGTCCACATAAGCAGGAGGAGCGAGTAAGAAAATGCAGAACTGGAACGTCCGTGCTGCATCGCGACTGTTCCCTTTTGCCGGTCTTGTACCAAAACAAATGTCCTCCTCGGCGCATCGTTCCCCCCTACGAGCAGGGCGTCAGGGCGGCCATGAGGAGTTCCATTTTGCACACAAAGTTCCGCCCTTCCATTTTGTTCCACTGAACCTCTCTGAAGGGCCCCCGAAGGTAGTTCCATTTATTGTCCTGCAGCACGTCGCTCTTGGGGAGATCTTTGCACTGGCATCGTGGGAACTGCACCATAATCTTGCTGCCGCTTTCTGGACCGTTGCGTACTAGGGGAAGCAAGCGCGTGCAAGATTAAACAGGAGTCCAGCTGCACCTCAAAGACTAACAAACGTCAATCTAGCATAAGCTTTCCGTGAGTCAGAGCTCACTTCTCTAGATGCATGGAGAGCCCATCCCACGTAATCCCATCTGACAGCAATGCGGATTCTGTG
>NW_015232992.1:0-726 GCF_001447785.1 Gekko japonicus | reverse complement strand
ATGGTGGCAGAGTATTGCAAATATTCTGTCGCTGATAGCTCCCCTCAGAAGATAGATGTTGATGAATCACCTCAGCTGAACCAAGGGGTGACAAGAAGCTTTAGTCCCATTACGTGCCTTAGCGCATTGAAGCGTACATATTTACAGATGAATAAGCTACTCCTGGAAGTTTTTCCTCCCTGGATGCCACAGGTACTTGGCAGCGATACTATCTACTGATCACATGCTCTGCTCATTTTATAGGAGCTCCTCAGAGATGATGTCTGCTCTGCGCTGGAAGAAGTAGTGGAACTTGAGGAGCCGTCAAGTGTCAAGAGGACTCCGACAAAGGTAAATGTAATGTTTCCAGCAAGTACCTGTCACACATCTCAATGCACTTAAGTGAGTAGCTCCCAACATGGTACTGCGTGTTGGCATGGGAGCAGTGTGTTCATTGCTTTGTAGGATTTGGGTTTCTTTGGAGTGCAGCTTGAATTTCCTGTGTTATTGTCTTCTTGGCCCAAAGGCAGGCCTTAAGCCATGTCTGCCATACTTGGTCCATTGGTCTGCAGTGGCTTTCTGTGGAAAGCCTGCCTCCCATGTGATTTCTGATAGAGGTTATCTTCCTTTTCAAATTCTGTATTGTGTTACTTGGAACTTGCCAAGCCAATATTTTAATTTTGATGTCCAGTTGGCATTTTGTTTGTGCCCTGCAGCATATTAAGCTGGTGTAACTGAAGTGCCCAG
>NW_015232991.1:0-726 GCF_001447785.1 Gekko japonicus | reverse complement strand
CGTCTGAACCCAGTACATTTCAAGGGCCAAATTATATGCCTTGATTTTCAGTACTTTTAAGGGTGGAGACAGACTCAGGGATCTCTATGTATCTGTAAAAGGCAATTTGTTGCACTTAGGGGAAGAGAGATGAGTTAACCCTTCATTGCCTGCTTAGTTTTGCTTATAGAAACAGATCTATCTATGCATTTTAAACAGCAACAAGGTTCTAAAGGATGTATCGTCTCCCCCTTTGCAATGCTATTAACAGAGCAAGGAGTCTGGTTTCAGTTAGCAGAACCAAGCAAGGACTGAAGGGTTAAATGCTGAATCTCGACAGAGGCTGTGTGTGCACATACCATTTGACTTTTACAAATCAACTTAGATCCATAATCGTTATATATGTACTTTAATTTATAACAGTGTGGCGTGCTTTTGACTTTAGAAGCTCCTTCATAAGAATATTCATTTAAGAAATCCAAAATCTGAAGGCAATATCCCACCTGCCTTGCTCCTTGAATGGGAGTATCTGAATAGTTGTAAGTTCATTTTATCCTTGCTGCTCTAAAATGTAGCATCTATTTTATGTAGCACCACACAAAATATTCCTGTGCCTGGGTATCATTCCCCCATCTCAAATTATATTTTCCCTATTGTGAATGCAGAATTCTGAACCTGCGTAAACTGCAATAAATATGATTTCATTGTCCCCCCAAACCAGTTACATTTTTGAGGTACTCAAAAATT
>NW_015232990.1:0-726 GCF_001447785.1 Gekko japonicus | reverse complement strand
CACTTGAGCCACCGCAGCTCCAATTTTGCAATGTACATGCATGTTAAGTGGCCTATATTAAACACCAGGTTGCCCCTGACCGCAGCTTGAAAACGGCACAGCATATCAACCGATCCATCAAAAAGGGACTTCTTTATGCTTCTTCCGGCTCTTAGTCCTCTCCTCACCATTCCACCCCCTGCCCCTCTGCAAAACCATCCCTCTCACACAGATGACGGTTAAGTGCAAAGGAGTTGATAAATCAAAGCTTTGAACCTCATTCAAACATAATTGGAAAGGTAGGGCAAGTTTTATAAGCACAGTTGTGTCGGGCTCCCTGGAAGCAATATTATTAAATTAGCTGTCTGCCACGTTGCGCTTGCACTGATTATACTGAGACTGCAATACAAACATGACAAAAGAGAGGAACAAATGTGAGGAGGGCATGATTAGAGAGGGGAAGTTGCCGCTTCCTTTGCCAAGCTGAGATGGAAACAAATGGTCTCCACTCATACAGCTCCCAGAGACCCTAGAAGGAGCCAAGAGTTCTGTTGTTGTATCTAATTGCAAGAGGCAGGGGGAGGGAGCAAGAGAGACCCGTCAGTTATTAAACATCTCTGCTTTATGAACTTCTAAATCAAGGCACTGGTAAGTTCACTGGCACATGCCACATCTATGTGGGCTAATCTATGTTGGCTAAATCGTTCATCAGGCTCGGAGTGGCAGCTGTATGGCAGTAGCAATCCA
>NW_015232989.1:0-726 GCF_001447785.1 Gekko japonicus | reverse complement strand
GGCACATCGATATCTCTGGCCCCTGTTGTCTTGAATTCATATTCAGAAGTATCTGCTATTTGTTAAGAAATGAGACAGTAATAAATTTGAGAAATAACTGGCTCAGAAAAGAGGAGATGGGGAAGAGTGACTGTTCAATCTGGATTTCATCTCGATGCATGTTGAAAGTAAAGGCAAGGAAATAGCCAGCATACTACTTTAGATTAGAAGTCTGTTGCATTAGATTTAGAGGTGTCAACGAACTCTGGTTAATTCAGATTGTTTTGCATGATGTCACGAGGAAAGGAATGTGATTTCAGGCCAGCTTCAAATGTCTGGTTGCAAACACTGGATGTCCATAAAGATCCTGTTCCGTAGGCCACAGTGCCAGATGGTATCCTTGGGGTGCATCGGGGCCTAGCAAACACTCTACCGGGGGGTTTCTCATCCACAATAAAGCTATCAGTAAGACTTCACTGTCTTGGAAGACCAACAGTTTGCGGCCATCGCTTAGGGCTGAAGAACAAATGTGCTTCCATAGAGAGAGAGAAAATCAAAATGTGCAATAACTCTGTCTCTTGTCGTTTATCTTTCGCAATGAATCAGTGGAGGAAAAGAGAGCAAGAGTAACGTAATGGCTAGAGCATTGGTGCGATTGCTGGAAATCCAGATCCGACCTGCCACTCAAGCTTGAAGACCGCTATGAGCCATATGGGGGGGAATGGGCCTGCTCTGACCTGCAGGCCC
>NW_015232988.1:0-726 GCF_001447785.1 Gekko japonicus | reverse complement strand
GCTTTTCCTGCGGTGTGACCGGGGCCTACTTTTACCAAATTTTCCAACAGAAACAGCCTGTTGTACTATGAATGCCACAAATTAGCCACCACACCTTGCTCAGGCTGCGGGCATGTTGGATTTTGAGAGCAGTTAGTGGGCACCACCATAAAATGGCTGCCAAGACGGGGCATGGCCAACCACAGGTACTGAGTCCAGGCATAAAGTGCTAGGTAGTTCCAAGCCAAGTGTCCCCGTGATGGAGGCAGCTGATTCCTGTTGGGCACTCTTCTGCAAAATACAACGGTGATGTCTTGCAGGCTCTTCTAAAGTATACTGCAATAAGGTGGAGAAAAGCCAGGGTTGGCACTTTCTTTGAGCAAAAGACAGTTTGGGGAAGAAGGAAACAGGCACCAAGAAACAGAGCAACAGGCACCCCTCTACAAGTAAAAACAATCGGTACTAATTTTATTAGCATGAATTCCCATTAACTTAATTAGCATTGGTATGCTAAACATCAGAGATACACCAAACAGCTGTATGCTATTTTTAAAAATTCAAACAAAATATTTGTGCTTAAGAAATAAAGCACTTGGGAGTAATTCTTCAATTTACAACTACACCCGCCTGTTGGATTCTCTGGACTTGGTACTGCCAGGGAACCACGAAAAAGCAGCACAGTGCTCAAGGCTTTGACGCAGCAAAGCTGGGACTAGGCGTGGCAGCAGACTTACAAAGTTACACAGA
>NW_015232987.1:0-726 GCF_001447785.1 Gekko japonicus | reverse complement strand
TTTGGAAGGACTGTGGATAATGCAGCCATTTGTCATTTTAAGGTAGCTGCCCTAAGACCACTCCATGCTCCATTCTGCAGAAATTCTAGGATGGACCTGATGTGAGGCTTCAGTGGATTCATGCCTTTTCTCCTATACCATCTGACAAAAGCCTTCTAAGGTGATGTTGTAAATCCTAGTAGTGAGGCTGAAGGGATTCAGAAATGGATCTCAGAGTTTCCATTCTGAAATGTCGAAGCTTTATGAATTTGTTCAACAATTTCAGGTCCAAGATGGCTCTCCAGTACCCATTCTTTTTTGGGACTGTGAAGAAATTTGAGTACACACCCCTTTCCGAGTTCGAAGATTGGTATTGGCTCTGTAGCCTATACATTTAGAAGGTGCTGAATGACTCTCTCAGTTCTTGCCTTCTTTACAGTATTCTTGTGGATACGGGAAGGCACAAAGTGATCTGAGGGGATCTTGAAAAATTCTATGTTCTAGGTGTCTTGGGAAAAGGCCAGATGCTCCCCTACCAGCAGAGACGGTGAGTCATGCCTTGGTTGACTTGGATCCACGACCCCCTTGTCCAGTCTGGATGTTCCTTGTCTGCCAAACCTAGGATTGGAGGATCTGTGTCTGAACGATAATCTCAAATTCCCCAAGAACCCCTTCTGTTGTCTTGTTAAAATCTAGATAGAGTATGTTGCAAACAAAAGTAGTAGTTGCCAAAATACCTCTTATCTC
>NW_015232986.1:0-726 GCF_001447785.1 Gekko japonicus | reverse complement strand
GCAGGGCAGGAAGCCTCCACCCACTCTCTAGTGTGGTGGTGAGGCAATGTGAGATGGTGAAGGAAGGAGGAAGAAGGCCAGCCCCCTTCCCCAACAGAGGGTAAGGAGGAAAAGAGCAGGCTCCCTGTGGCTGCCCACTGAGGCTGTGGGGGTGCCTCCCCAATTGCCACATGCTGTGGCAGACCCATGCACTGCAAGCAGAGTGGCGACAGCACTGGTGGCTCCCTTCCACCTCTGGTGATTGATTGCCTAGGGTTGCTTATTGGACAGGACAGCCCAGTATACCAGGAGAGTATGAGGGTCCCAGGAGATATGGGCTTTTTAAAGGGAAAAGGCGACAACCTTGAACCAGAAACAAATAAACAATGCTGTTGTTTCAAAATAGGTTAAACCTGTATGCTCCAATTAAAAGACAAGCAGCTTCAGTTTAGATTAATTGAAATGTCTGCATTATTTTCAAGGGCAGCCCCATGTACTGCATGGTGCAATAATGCAGCCTTGAGGCTAGAGAACCATGGACTGGCATGGCTGAGTCTAGAAGGGGAGATAGCATGCATGCACTGGAAGATGTAAGGAAAAACATGCCTTGCCAACAATATTGAACTAATTTCCCAACAATAAAACTGAGTTTAAAAGAGAATTTCAAATCTCTTCACAGTGTCTTTTGAAGCCAGCCTGTCTCTCTCCAGAGTGGGAAGTGCGATCCTTTCAACAAGAAGAAGGAAG
>NW_015232985.1:0-726 GCF_001447785.1 Gekko japonicus | reverse complement strand
GCCTTTTGTTTAAAAGATGCTGCTAGTCCAAAGGGGAGAGAAAGTCTTCTTCCTTACAGGCCACCTGTTAGCCTGAGTCTCGAAAAGCAGGCAGGGATAACCTGAACCGGGCTCATGTTTGCGCAGAAAAACCAGTTGAGACACATACCTCTCCCCCCCAAATCTATTCCCTATGCAATGTGTGGCAAAGAGCTTTCATCTTCTCCTCCCCCTGCGGTTTTCTTGGCCCTTGACAAACACTAACAAATTAAAGAGACACGGCGAGGCTGTAGGCCAGAAATCCCACCCAGTTTTAGAAACGGGGAGAGACGCGCTCAGAAGCGGGAGGGTTTTCAGCCCGAGAGTAGACCGGAGAAGGGAGCGAGAGAATCTCACTTTGCAGCCTCTTGTCGGAACACGTAGAACAAAATTCAATATATACATGCAGGCACACCACACCCTTTGTCAGAGAACTCATCAGCATAAGTACTCCAAATTGCAGGAGAGTATGCAGAAGGGAGGGGGGGACTTCAGCTACAAGCGGGGAGGGTGCCTTTTATGGGGGAGAGGGCAAGCTGCAAACAGCAGACTTCAAAAAAGACTTCCAGGAGCTGAGCGGGGCCGAACAAGGACCTTCAGCTAGAAGAACAGGAGTGTTCGGTAGGAGGGGTGGTGGAAAGTGCCATCAACTTGCAGCAGACTTATGGCGGTCCCTTACGGTTTTCAAGGCAAGAGACGTGCAGAGGT
>NW_015232984.1:0-726 GCF_001447785.1 Gekko japonicus | reverse complement strand
CTCGTAATCGTCTAATAAGAACCTATACAACTTCTGAATTAATTTATCACTGAATTAATTTTTCTAGAGTAGTCAGACAGTTACCGTTCCAGAACCAGAGAATCATTTCAGTGTCTGGGCCTAGAGCAGGGCTCCCCAACATCCACAAACACTTTTCTTGACCTTGCCCCCCATCCAGTGTTTTTCGAAGGTGGGTTCTGATTGGCCACTGACAAGCCAACTGGCTTTGCAGATTAAAATAATGTTTTCTAGGAGCAGCTGCCACTACAGCATCTGTTTTATTCTCTCTCATTCCTCTTTCTTGGTGTCCCTTTTAAAATTGCCCCTCTCCTCTCTTGCCTTTCAGCTTTCTCTCTGTGTTTGTCTCCACCTCCCAGGGCAGCCATTTTGTGGGTGTGCCCACCGCGCTGTGTCAGAATTCCGAAGGCGCCCATAGGCTCAGAAATATGAGGGGGGCCTGGGTCTAGAGGGCTCCCATTGACGCTGTTCCTCTTCTCATGCCTGCAGCCATAGGAAATGAACCCAACAGCAGATTATTAATTAATATTAATTAATAATATTAATAATAATCTCATTTTTATGTCACCCATTGCCAAAGCATAAACAACATTTTCTGGAACCCGCCTCTGAGTGAGAGATGGAAGGATTCTGCAATATACACATTTTCACATCTCTGGGAATCATGACAGAATGTTATGTGCAAAGAAGAAGAAGAAGAGATTGGAT
>NW_015232983.1:0-726 GCF_001447785.1 Gekko japonicus | reverse complement strand
TCCTTCCTTCCTTCCTTCCTTTGCTTTCTCTCCTTTCTTTCTTTGCAGGGTTGGATCCATCCATCTGTTTCCACTCAATTTCACCCAGTTCCCCTACTGTAGCCCCCATCCCACATCAATTTTGGACACACATATCCCAGCATAACACCCTCCCCTTCTGATGATCTAAGGGCCCCCTCCTTCCTTTTTCACTTGCAGAAAAAGCTGGGCGGATCCAACCCACTCTATGTACCACACTTCAGATACTTATTCACATTGTGCCACATTTCAACTAATCACACACAGACGGATCCGAACAGCAAAAACGGGGTACAACATTTCCCCAGTGTTGTATTCTCCAGTTCCGGCACTGCACCGAGCAGATAAAATTCTGGCCACCCCGTTTCCAACCAGTCTTGACTCCTGGCCCTCACCCTTTTCTGGAAATCCACTACAGCTAGACAGCGTTGAGTTTAAAACAGACAGAGCTGAGTTTAAAACAGTTCTTCTGGGATAATGGAAGGATTCAGAGGCTCGAGTAAACACGGGACAGATCGCTCTGCCCCTTTTCATTGCAGTCTGTTTGGGGAACAGAAGCCCACATGCACATTTTTTTCTCCATTGGACAAATAAGGTGCGACATCACTTCCTGTTTCCTGAGAACTCTCTTGCCCTTACCTTGCCCTTGTCTCTCTGGCATAAGAACATAAAGGAAGCCAATAAGGGATGCAGAGAGAGAGGGAGGGA
>NW_015232982.1:0-726 GCF_001447785.1 Gekko japonicus | reverse complement strand
TTTTTTTTTCCTGCTTGAGAAAGTACAGTATCACAAGTAAAATATGACTCTGCTCTGCCTTATAACTGATATCAGGTAAAGATGCGCATCGTTGGCAATGACGGGTGCAAAGGGAAAACAAAACAGGCCCCTTGCAGCTCTTGAGTTGAGATTAGATGAATGAAAGGCACATGATGCAAAAAGATGAAAGCTCATTCACGAGGCCTGGGATCATCCAAATCTAACACGATCTCATTAATAACACATTAGCCCAGACTCGCCAGTTCAGCCCCATTAACTGAGATTATATGATTAATGACATTAAAAAAGCCTGGGCAGATTTAGGAAAACAAACGACATCCGTACTTTACTCTGCAGCCAGCAATGAAATTCTTAGCTGAAGCTTAACTGGCCATGCATCTAGATTCCAGTGAGTGTTTACTCATGAGCAAGTTTTACTGCGTTCAATGACGCTTCCTTCCCAGTAAGTGTACATACTTAATTGAACAGAAGTTTTAATGGATTTTTAAAATATTTTATTCTTCAGGGTCAAGAAGCAATCTCCTTCTAGTCAGGCTGGCTAGTGATTAGAGGGCAGGATCACGGCCTGTTCATAACGTCTGTGGATAATTCATACTTTGGGAATGCCATCCATAAATAGAAACTCTGCTCTTAAATGATTTCCATTCATTTGGGAGAGTCCCGCTCATATCATGGGACAAGTGGATCATGTCAGTACCTATGAAA
>NW_015232981.1:0-726 GCF_001447785.1 Gekko japonicus | reverse complement strand
ATTCACTCATATTCTCCATGGTGACTCCCATCTTGTGGAGTGGCCTGCCTGTCTATCCTTCTGCAGAACATGCAACACAGTAGAGGGACGTTTTCTAGAACTGTAGTAGAGCGGAACAATACAGGAGGATGTCCTTACAATGGAACAAGATTGTAGTCTACCGCATCGATCATCCAAACACAACTTCAGAGTTCAGCATGAGTGGAAAGGCAAGAACCACAGGGCCGTCAATCTTTGATTCTTAGGCAGTGGCTCACGGTCTGTGGCCTTTGTGGACCAGCCTGGTGGATATCAGCCTAGTGCAGGATGTTTCACTTACCTCTTTGTTTTTGCTTCTTTCTTTACACCATCTTTTTAAATTTAATGATATTACATTGTTATTTTTACAAGCCTCTTTGTGTCCCCTTTGAGGGAGGAAAGCAGGATAGGTAAGACGCTAAACAAACGAAAACACTGAAACCTTAAAGGCAGCCATCACACAAAAAAACCCAAAACCTAAAACAGCAGCATTGCTACAAGCCCTCAAAAATGAGAAGAAGAAAAAAACCACCGGTAACGCGAGAGGCTCTTTGACACAGCATTAGGCACTGCAGCCCATAATCGTTCTCACCTGCATATCAACAGCCTCGGATCTTTATTTTCCATCCCAGGCAACAAGTTTTCCTGATAACAAACTGCACCATCTCCCCTGCCAGTTTCATAAAAGCCACGCTGTGCTACAAAGTC
>NW_015232980.1:0-726 GCF_001447785.1 Gekko japonicus | reverse complement strand
CATCTGATGAGCTCCAAGTTGGCCTTGGCTTGCAAGGCCCAATGGTGACTTTCACCCCTGGTCTGATCCATCTTGGATCTCTGCACCCTGATGCATATGCTGTTCCCCATAAAGCGGATGTCCTGCACCTGCAGTGCCCTCCCAGACCTGTCAGCCCATTCACTGACAACCAATTCACTTACCCTGAGTGCCCTGAAAAAGGCTAAAAGTACCATTGCATGGAAAAGATGGGCCTCATCTGCCAATACACACATTGCTGCCCAGGCTGAATGTTGTCCCAAAGGGAATGTTGTCCCTAAGGACAGCAGGGGATATGGGCTTCCTTGGATATGCCCATGCCCCTTGGATACACCCATGCCCCAACCCTCGAGCATCTTCTGAATGCAGAAGCCACCTGTGACCTCCTGAAATCCCTTGGCCTGGTTTGTAAAGGCCAAGGCCACCAGGCAACCCCAGATTCACCGCACCACGAACCCCTTGCCTCTTAATTCCATGCAGTATTATATCAACTGTGCCATTAGAATTGGCCATACCCCCACAGCCCGACCCACTGCCGGAAGAACTCAAACTGCTTACCTGCCTGGGCATATGCCCTCCTGGTGCTAGGTGCCAGAGGCAGTCCTACCATCTGCTCAGCCTCTGCCCTCCAATCTGCCAAAGTTCCTGTAGCATCCTGCTCAGGTGGTGGTCAACTGCCGGGGCCAACTGCTGAAACCTCTCCATCTG
>NW_015232979.1:0-726 GCF_001447785.1 Gekko japonicus | reverse complement strand
ATCCCCCCGAAATGACCTCTGATTCTCCCCTCCCCCAGTTCTCCTCACAACACTGTCCTACAGTCACCCAGCAAGCATCCAAGACAGGCTAGTGATTCAAACTAGTGTTAAGAGAAATACTCTTCATCCAGCATTCCATTTTTTCCCTTTTAAAATGGATTTTCCAATCTGTTTCTGCAAATTTGCAGAATTTCACTCTGCAGATGCTCAGAGGCAGGCAGTGGCTTCCCAAATCTTCCTGTTCTTCTGCTAGAGTGCCAACTAAACAACTGCCAGGACTGAAATTAGAGAAGGGTGCATTGATTTCTGTTCAAAGGGAAACCAAAGAGAAACACTAGAGAAATCTTTCCCTTAAAGTAGAAAAAAAGAGAGTAATTGGAATCAGTGACTATAACAACAACAACAAAAGCCCTGAATTTTGGGGAAAGAAATTCCCTTCCCTATAGCAAACTAATTCATATCCTAGTCTGACACTGGAATCACTACATCACACAGTTTATTTGTGGCTTTCAGTTGTGTGTGTGGGGGGAGATATTGGGATTATAAACTACTTTGAGTCCACACTGAGTAAAGCTGGTTAAAAATGCCCAAATAAATAAATAAATATAAATAAAGCACTGTAATCCCATACTCTTCTAAATCCAATCAAGTCAATGCACTGTAAGAGCACTTTCCAAAAGGAATTTTGCCCTGGTTTCACTAGCAAAGGGCAGCACAGCCCCCCCC
>NW_015232978.1:0-726 GCF_001447785.1 Gekko japonicus | reverse complement strand
CTTTATTCACATGCAACAAACAAACCATGGTTTGTTCATTACAAAAACAAGCTTCAGAAGTCTTCAAGTTCCCTCTCCCTCCTTCCCTCATGCACGGCTCAGATATTTGAAGACGCTGGTAGTTTGTTAGAACATCTAAATCAGAGAAAATGACAAACTGTGGTTTATTCTTTGGCCTGATTGGGAAGGCACGACAAACTGCAGTTTCTTGGGTACCAGGAAGTCTTCAGTACCTGAGCAGCATATGAAAGAGTCTGCAAGCTTGGCTTCCCAGGCTATTTCGTAACAAACAAATTACATCTCAATGAAGAGTATGTTTAGAAGTATACCACCGAGAAGAGCCGACTCTGAAAGACAACATTATCAATAGGACATTTTTATTACGGCGCAGATCAACTCCCATCTCTGTGCAAGGCTTGTTCCTCCCATGATCAAATGCCACCAGAAATACTTTACCTAAATCATTATTTTTTGTAATTGCGTCTGCTGCCCTAGTTCGTGGTCCCTGTTGCGTGAAGTGGTATCCGAATTTAAGGATTTTTGTGTTCTCTTCAAGCATCTTTGCAATTTCCATTTCCACAGGAGTTCCAAACTGCTGCCTCTGTTATAATTAGCAGACATCGTAACATTATCAAAATAGCAAATGATCAGAAGGTGACAAGAGGCATGCCCCTGGTGGGATTCCCAACCACCTATGTATGTCCCGTAGCTACAGTGGGGCTATTC
>NW_015232977.1:0-726 GCF_001447785.1 Gekko japonicus | reverse complement strand
GGGTACGAGCTTTTGAGAGACAAAGCTCCCTTTTGTCCGATACCCTTTGAAAGAGTTGCTATTTTTACACTATTTCATACCTTCCTTAATCAATTAAAGAATTGTGCTGATTTTCCTTAGATAAGAAAATACAAAAGTTCTACCATCAGATTTTCTTTGGGTTTTTCTCACAAAAGTTCCTGAAGCATTTTAACAACTACGCTTTGTTCAGAGGCATTTCAGGGAATGAAATGTATGCAATGCAGCTGAGTGCTATGAAGGCAGAATACAGCTTTCTGCACTGATAGAAACTCTTTTTAAAATGACATTTTATAAGCATCAGCACTGCTGACAGGCTAATGGACTAACATATTTCTTTGCAACTGAGCTAATGAGTCTCCCAGAACAGCTATCAAATGATATTTATAAGACTCTCCAGCCTCATTAAAGGACTAACTGCAGAAGCCATAAGCTTTGTAGGCTATAACTAGAAATATCCAAAATAAATACAGCTTTATTAGAACCCAGCTCAGGAAGAAAACAGCCCAGAAAGTAGTTGCTTAGCCTCTGCAGTACTCGAGTGGCATTTCAAGCACTATGAAAGTTAGGACATAGCTTTAGTTATTCAAAGGTATTTACTGGGAAACAAGTCTGCTATTGTAGAATCTGTTGTATTATTATCGAACAGGTTTGAGCCACGTAGGACCAGATCATGGCTTGGATCCAGCGATGCACAAGTGGAAACAT
>NW_015232976.1:0-726 GCF_001447785.1 Gekko japonicus | reverse complement strand
CAAGAGACGTATCTGGCCCCATAAGGGTTATGATGCTGGAATAATGGATCGATTAAAGTAGAATGCTGCCCCTGATAGTACACATCACTGAGGAATGTAGGATCTTATATGGGCAACTTACGTGCACAGGAAAGATGGGCATGTAGTCCGAAAGGGCTACTGCCAGAAACGTTTCACCTACACTAGCCCTTTATTTGAGAGAATAAGAAACACATTTTTTATTTGATGAAATAAAACCGAGGGGCACAATCCAAAGTTAACACCATGCCCAAGAGGAACCCTTTATTTCCAAGATTCCTGAGATCTCGGTAGATGGGAGACAGAATCGCTTTCTGCAAACAGGAAGACACACAAGGAAGGGATATGGGTGATCCAAGCACATAGGCCATTTCCTGCCACGGGTCATTTGGGAGAAGAAACCCCCCAAGGAAAATCAGTGACATCTCACAGACAGATGCCTTGGGTGAAACACTGCCCCTAGGAGGAGTTTTGCATTGCAAGGAAAACACAACTTTTGCACAGTCAGACCCAGTCTCTGGAGATGAGCCATTCAGAATGACCCTTTTCCCTGTTCGTCATACCGTAGGCTCAGTTTGTGATCAGCACCACTCTGTGAATTATCTCCTTCCTTGCTTTCCACCTCGGGTTGCCATATCTGGGTTGGAAAATTCATGAAGATCTGGAGTGGAGCTTGGGGAAGGGTCTCAGCTGGGTATAATGCCATAG
>NW_015232975.1:0-726 GCF_001447785.1 Gekko japonicus | reverse complement strand
ATGATCCCTAAACATGCCTCCCAGTCCTCTCCTCCCCCGATACAATCCCCAGGGTTCCCTGGGATGGGGAAGAAGGAATGACGATCACACCAATATATGCTCTTTGGGCCAGTTTCAATGTTATGGCAACCAAGTAGATGCCTCTTTACATTGTTCCACGTTGCAGCTATAACCTCATGGTGACCTATTTAAGTGCAGTAGCTCACAATGTGGATGAAATCGTTTTTCTCCATGCCGCTGCAGATCTTTCTTCCTTGGTTGCATGCAAGACTATGGAGAAGAATGATTTGATCCATATTATGAGCTGAGGAGCGAGGCTAGCTACTAATCGTGCAATGTCATGTCATGCAGGTGTGCATCCATCCCACACTAATGGTGCACCTGGGGATGCCACTTACCTGGAAGGGCAAAATGGCACACTGTGCAATGCCTAAACATCATTTACAGCCCCAAACTGGAAGTGACATAACTGCATTGTGGTGATGCTCTAGGATCCCACCTGATCTCTGTGGTAAAACCATAGGGGTTCCTAGAGTGTCGTCACAATGCAGAGACATCAATTCCAGATTTTCAGACAGAACTGATGTCAAAACATCATGGTGATGCTATTTCCACCCATTCCCATTGCCGGAGCCTCCCACCATGGGACTGTCAAAGCTTGGCAACCCTCTAGAAGAATGGGAAAAAACATGGAGAACTATTAAATTCTTAAGATCCACGTCATAT
>NW_015232974.1:0-726 GCF_001447785.1 Gekko japonicus | reverse complement strand
ATTTCCATACCGTTCCCTCCCAGGAACTCCTCTAGGAATTCTTCTAAAGTTCCAGGCTCCTTCAATGTTTTCATGATTTTGGAAAAGTGGTATAAAGAGATTATCACATCCTTCGGATGGCGCATAGTGAATATAATCTGTAGGAGAGGCAGAAGCACCAGTAAGGTAGAGTAACAAGATGTAAAAATATTGAATTTCAAGAAGGGCTAAGGGTTTTGGGTTTTTTTACAAGTAGTCTGCAAAATCAATTTTCAAAAGCAAATCCTGAAAATCTAGAAGTGATTCTGTGAACTGTGATATTTTGTCCATTTATTTTTACATGGGGGGGGGGTCATATTAAGGATAGGAACAGAGAACCGGGACTAGAGTAAGATTTGTCCTGAGCATACAAGGGAAGCATGACTTTTTCCTACCTACACAAGATCACCACCGCCATGCACAAGAGTTCTCTTGATGTCCTAAACAGAGGTACCCCCTTATAAGCCCATCGACTTCAGTGGTCTTAGAATTGTGTACCTGTGTTTAGTATTGCACTGTTAGTTTACTAAATGGCACGTTTCTTGCACATGCCCTGCATTATGAATCAAACCTTTCATCTGTCAAGGTCAGTATTGTCTATTCAGCTAGGCAGAGACTTTCCAGGGATTCAGGAAGAGGCCTTTCTCTTCACCAGTCACCTGAGCCTTTTTAACTGGAGCTGTGGGGATTGAACCTGGGACCTTCTGC
>NW_015232973.1:0-726 GCF_001447785.1 Gekko japonicus | reverse complement strand
TCCAATGAACATGGTCAATATTAATAAAACAGATCACAGAAAACTTCGACTCCTGTTTTCCTTTCAGAGCTTTTACATAACAATGCAATCAGAACCCATAAAATTGTTATTTGTCTGTGTCCTTCTGCATTCTTTTTGCTTTTTTAAAGTTTCAGCTTCAAGAAGATTTTTGACTTCAAAACCTCTTATTGACAAATGAACAGGAAAAAACCTTCAGTTCAGAATGGGAGCATAATTTACCTGGGATCTAGTAGGAAGCTTCCCTTTAGCATCAGTAACCACTTTTCCTTTATTAGAAATGCGTGCTGCCTGTTCTTTGCAGAAATTTATGTGCCGATCAGCTGCACCTTCATTAAATCTTCTCTGGCAATATGGGCACTGGATGTAATCTAAATTCAACAGCAATCCATGAGCCACAAAAATAACACGGATTCATTTATTGATTTTATTTTAAACGCTGACTTTTGGTCTAGACTAGATCCATAGAACAGTTTACAATTGAAAACACATACAAACAATATATATACTAAAACCCATAACAACAATAACATACCTATGTGTCAGTGGTGAAGGGTGAAGGGAGTGCCAAAGCTATCAGCTTACTTTACGATGGCTAAGGAACCTGGAAAAGTGCTTCTGATGATGGTATCACACTGGGGTAAACTGGCCTCCAGACTATTTAGAGGTTTAAAGGTAAGAGTCAACACTTTGAATGTCATCAGCCAA
>NW_015232972.1:0-726 GCF_001447785.1 Gekko japonicus | reverse complement strand
CCCCCTGGTCAATTGTCAGCCATAGCTGGCAAAGAATTCTGAATGAATCACACACATTTTTAATTACTGTAATTATTTTATCTCCACATCTTTCTCCTGCTTCTTAACTAAAAAGTTCCCAAAGGGCCCTAAGCTGCTTCTTCTTTTTTAAATGCAACTTACAAAAGAGAAAATCTACCAGTAAACCTGTCAGCAAATTTGTAATAGGGTGTATGCAAATGGGATTCTTTGCATAATTGCAGGTAGCAGAGTTCAGCTTTCATGTCACAGGAGTTTGATCTTTTCAAAGGGCAGGTTGCACACAGCCTCGCCTCCTCTACCAATTGTTTTAACCTAGATGACAAGAAGGAAGAGATCCAAGAAATCAATCTGCCAAGCTGTTCTCTGCAATGATGAGGACTAGAATGTTACTGAGTGCCCAACTAGAGGAGATGCTGGAATGTCTGAAAACGAATCTTCCTAATCACATAAGGCTCTGATTTGGACTGGGATGTAGGGACAGAAAGAGCCTAAGCCTCCCCCTCATAGTTTTACCCGTCAGTTCCCTTGACTGTTATCAGCCCTGGAAGAGGAAAAAGAAATAAGACATCTTTCCCCCTGCCTTTATGGACTAATAACTGACAGATGGGTCACTGAAAGGGTTAAATTGCCTTTCCCCCAAAGCTGTGTCCCAACATTTATTTATTTATTTTCTGCTGCTTCTCCCCCTAATTGGGACCCAAAGTG
>NW_015232971.1:0-726 GCF_001447785.1 Gekko japonicus | reverse complement strand
ATCCACTCTAGGGTCTCTGAAGGAAGGGCTGAATAAAGAAGGGCCTGGTGATAGTCCTTTCCCCTTATGATAATGAACTGAACCTAACTAACTTTCTAGCAGGAAGTCCCTAACTAACTTTCCAGCAGGAAGAAGTGCGCTTGCTTACCTCAATCTCCTTAGAAGGGACGCCCTGTTCCAACAGGCCTCGCAGCATTCGCACCGTGGACTTCAACTTGGACCCTGTATATTTGCCGGAAGGTAGTACTTGGACCACAGGAAGCGCCTCAAGCTCTTCGTCTGTTACCAAGGGGCGATCTGGCAGAGGAAGAAAGTGGATTTATTGGCGCCTGTAAAAATCCAAAAAGACCAGCCTCTCCTGCTATGCCGCAGACCCATGAAAAATGGCTGAGGCTTCCCACACGGCAGCATACTCAGTTTTCAGGTCATAACAATCTAATTAAAAAATATGACGATTATAGCTTTCATAATGACTCGCCATAAATAATTCCAAGGGCAAACCACCCTCCCCCCTTGGCCACATCTCCATTGCTTCCTGTCTGCTACCTGCTGTTTCCTTCGCCCCGCCAGGCTTTTGCAAATGCCAGTTAATAATCAAAATAACTGCATGCATCGTTAATTCTGCTGCGAGCGTCTTATGCAAACCAGAAGGAGTGAGTCACGTTGAGATGGGGAAAGGTAGGCTGGATGGCAAGCTGAAAGCCTTGGGTTCTGCTTGCCAGAAAA
>NW_015232970.1:0-726 GCF_001447785.1 Gekko japonicus | reverse complement strand
CCTCTGAGCATGTGCAGTGTGCTCCCCTTCTTAAAGATAGCATGTTTTATAACACACGTGCCAGAAATACACGAAGATGCCTTCTTCAGAGTCAGACCACGGGGTCCACTTTGCCCAACTCAGCATCTATTCAGCTCTGACTGACCAGGGCCTTCAGCAGAGGTCCTTCAACGGCTCCCGCCCCCCCTTGCAAGTGGAGATGACAGAGACTGGGGCCTTGCCCATGCAAAGCCATGTGCTCCAACACTGTGCTACGGGGACCTGTGGAGAAAAGCAGAAGAGCCTCGCTCCGGATTTTTGCTCAAGAGCATATGGAGCTGCCCTGATGCTGAGGCTCGCCGCTTGGCCCCTCCTGCCCACTCTGTCTGGTTCGGGGTCTCTCAGATTTCGGTCCAGGAGCCTTTGCTAGTTATGCCTTTGGAGCGCTTTGTAACCGGAGATACCGGAGACTGCACTGGCTGCAAAGCATATCTGTTCCTGAGCTATGGACCTGTTCCTTCCACCGTCTAACAACAGATTCCAGCAGGAGAGGTACCTGCCTGCATAAAAACACAACAGGATCACGACCCAGGGCACCTTAAGAGCTCAGTTATTACTGCCCAAGCCTCCACTGCTTCTGAACTTCTGGATTTTCACCTATTAAAGCCACCAAATCCTTGCAAGCTGAAAAAGGGGGATGCAGGGGACAACAGATGCATGACTCACTCGATAAATTGCATGCATCTT
>NW_015232969.1:0-726 GCF_001447785.1 Gekko japonicus | reverse complement strand
GCTTAGCTTCTGAGATCTGACAGGATGGGCTAGCCTGGGGTGGATTAATTGGAGAGCATGAATCTCTCAAAAGCTATATTCACTTATCTCTAGCTCGATCATGAAAAATTTTACTGAAGCAGTTCGATTTTGAAAGTCAAACCTTTATTAAAGGCCTTGCAAAATATCTGATTTCCTGTATAAAAATCCCTCCACTCACTTCTAAACTTCCAAAATCACTCAACTCCAAAAACAAGTCTACAGTCCCTCATATTTCTTATTGCACCTCTGTCCTAAGCTATCAAAGGCACAATAAATATTAGCTGTTATACAACACAGTTTCAGTTTGAGTGGCCCCTTTCCTTTTTTATGAAACCATTCTTTTTATTGTTTTAACTATGTCAAATGCTGAAGGAGGAACATGAAGTGAATAGTTAGCATAATTCCTTTTTATTGCAGATATTTCAAACGCAAGTCTTCATTGCGTCTGGCACTTCCAAAGACATTTAATATCTTTGCTTCTCCATCAGTCTTAATAATCACCGTGTTTGAGCTATGTCCTTGTTGCTTCCCCTTAGATCTATTCAGTAGATTATAAGACTTTTGATCCATTATTCCACTAAACAAATCTTGATTACCAACATAATTATTGCACACAATCATGAGTGCCTTTATTTTTAATTTGTTCCTAATAGATAAAACAAGTTTCTATTGTTTTTACTTTAGACCAACATTCTATGCAGACAA
>NW_015232968.1:0-726 GCF_001447785.1 Gekko japonicus | reverse complement strand
TCTTGGAGGAGGGAGGTTTGTGTTTGAGAAAATTTCCTGGTTGTTTATTGCTCTGTGCTTGGGGCCTTCAGTATCACCTCTAATTCTGAATTTGTCCTCTGAGTGGGGATGAAAAAATCCACACAAATGGGCCTGGTATAGAAAGGGAAGATGTTTCTACAAATCTGGGAGATCCCTCAGATGCCAACAATTTAAAAATTGGAGGTTGGTATGTTGATTTTTTTAAAGTGCTATCTGTACAAGTGAAGGTATTGCAAGTCATACTAAAAATGCTGCACGAGCAGTTTCAGTGGCAACCTGGCTGGAGGTGGCTTGAGCTAAAAGTGTGTCTCTGGTGCTTTCTGCTCCAAGCCCCACTAATCAGCTGATTGCTGGGTATTAGAGAGGAAAGCACATCCAGCACACTTCTTGCTCCAAGTCTCCCACTCCAAGGCCACCACTGACCAAGTAATGCACTTTCTGCTCCAAAGCCAGTATATCTGGCACATTGTCTGCTCCAAGGCCAGACCCCTGATTTGCTAGTGGGAGGGGAGGGTGGAGTGCCCAAAGGAACCACATCACTGTGAAAGCCTCAAGGAACAGCAGGGTAGGAGACAGTGGAATGTCTTCTACCCTGCAAGTCCTCTTGAGTCCCTCACTTGTTCTCTCCAATACAGAACTCTATAGTTGATTGCCAGTAGCAGGACAGTGAATTGGGGCCAGCCTATGGATAAGAAAGGTTTTTTT
>NW_015232967.1:0-726 GCF_001447785.1 Gekko japonicus | reverse complement strand
CTCTGAACCAGGCCCATCGGCCTTTCCTAGGTGTTTCCAGTGGGAGCTGTCCCTACGGCCCCACTAAGGTGGTCAACTTGGTCAGACTACAGAGCACATGTTTGAATGCTCTTCTATGCAGGCAAAAAATTAACTCAATACAAAAAAAAAAAACAAGCCTGGGAGAAGGGCTCTAGCTAGCCTTCCCTCTCATATCTTCATTTTCCATGCCACAATAACCTCAAGGCTAGAGTACTGTAATGCACTCTATATGGGTCTGAGGTGGAAACTACAGCAGTGCTAAATGCTGCAGCTTGGTTATGATGGGAAGTTAGACAGAATATGGATGTAATATCCATATTAGCTATAATAGCTATGGATGTAATATCCATAGGTGTAATAGCTTTGCAGCCTTTGCTCCACTGACTGCTGTGTTACTGGGTTCAGTTCAAGATGCTGGTTGTCAGCTACAAGACCCTTCATACTCCAGGACCCACATATCTGCAGGATCGCCTGTCTCAACATATTTCTTTTTGAAGTTCCACCCTACAAGTGGGTAAAGACAGCTGCCTATACCTGAGCACTCTCTGTCATGGCTTCCACCTGGTTAAAATGGCCTGCCCGATGAGATCAGGAAAGTTCCCACACTTTTATCATTCTGCACACTGTGTAAAACGGAATTGTTCAGAAGAGCCTTTTTTATGATAAGGAATAAGGCTGTTAAATCTAGGCAGTTTCCAGTTGTTT
>NW_015232966.1:0-726 GCF_001447785.1 Gekko japonicus | reverse complement strand
CCATATTTATGGAAATGGAATCTGATTTGTTCAAATCAAGAGTGGCAAAGAAACAAGATAAAAACTTTAAAGCCATTACGGTGTGTTATAAAACACTTGGAAAACCGAGCATATAACAGAACCTCAGATTTTAGGTCAGCACAGGAAATGAGCCCAGGCCTAGAGTCCAAATGGGTACAATTCAAAAAGTTTGCTGGCAATATTCTAAATTTATGCTAGAGATTTCATCAAAGGAATTCTCAATGGGAAAATCAGAGCAGGTAATCCCAGAGACAAGAACAATTATTTTGATTCCTTTGATGGCTGGAGCAGCTAATTTAAAATGGGAGTGGCCCTATTTGACCCACAGCATGAAAAAAGACTGGAAGAACATTTTACACTGCAAGTTCTTTGTCAGGCTTCAGTAGTCAGAGTAAAACTATAAACAAAACATGATCGAGCTGTTGCCTATTTGGTTGAGTCAATGGTTTTTTAGAACAAAGGAAAAGATGGTTAGTTATTTCAGAAGTGAATAGTCCAGAGAGATGATGTGAGAAAACTAGGACAAACCAGTATTCCATAGAACTCTAACGTGCAAATAAAACAGAGATGCACTAGTTATGGCATAGACAACTGTTCGGGAATAGGGCATGAATAGAAAGCATGAGCAACCATTGATTAAGCCTGTCTGTGGAAGGGAATACAAGCTTTCAAACAGACACAAAAATAGTTTTGTTCAGTGCTTGG
>NW_015232965.1:0-726 GCF_001447785.1 Gekko japonicus | reverse complement strand
GAAAAAAGACAGGTATGCTGCCATCAGTAGAAACATGATAATAAGACATCTGGAGTTTAAACAGAGACTGTGACATTATTGATTCAGATGATTTTAAAATACATTTTTGAGAAACTTTTTTGTGATTTCTAAAATCTTCATTTTACTTATACATAATACGATCAGGACAAATAGACATTAACATCCATATTTCTCTTAGGTACGTCATTGCTATCAAATTCTATTAACTTATATCCAAGTTGCACAAAGAAAGTTAGTTTTCTCCATTAGTTTAATAAATGGTGAATCAAGATTAGCTCCCTTGGCATATTTGTCTCTGACTTTTGTAAGGGAATGCAGCAGTCTTCAAAAATCAATTATCTTCAAAGCTCCAAAATGAAAAGGAATGAACTGGGGCCAGTCTCAAGAGCATCCTTTGCATGCTGTAGTTAACATTAGTTAAGTACTTTAAATGATCACTAATTAGAGCTTTCAGCAGGCACTTTAAGGACCACCAGATTGAAACATCTTATTGTGAAAATAACTTATTGGGTAAAATAGCCCAAATTAACTCTTTTATACAGAGGAGTACCAAAATCCACATTTTGTTGTGAGAACTTCTGCAAGAATTATTTAAACTATTAATAGTTGTTTCCTTGTATACTGTTCAGGCAAAATGGAACTCCTAAGAAAGCATATATATTGAATTAGTTTAGAAAAATACCAATGTGTTCTTTTCTGAGTCAT
>NW_015232964.1:0-726 GCF_001447785.1 Gekko japonicus | reverse complement strand
CTAGTCTAGATGACTTTCGGGTGCCTTCCGTCCTGGTGGTTTATGAGTGCAGAGCCCAAGGTGTGAAAGGTGAGAAATGAAATAGGGAGATTTTCAGATCAACACGACGGTGCGATATTCATTTCCACATCAGCAGGACTCTTTGAATGGAGCAGCTTACTTGTGAGAACTCCTATAAAAAAACGAAGGGGATTTTCTGGTTTTTTTGTTTTTTTTTAAGATACTCATTCTTTTTGGCTTTCAAAAATGTCTCCTGCTGGCAAACGTTAATTAAAGAGGAAGTCAACACTGTTGAAATGGCTCTCTCCCTCTCTCCCCCTCTCTAGGATGGCTTTTGGAGTTCAAGCAATTAACATTTTAGGAGCTCAACAGGATTTTGGACGTTGCACCAAACGGTTTGCAAAGGTGTTAGACTTCCAAAGAGGCTGAGTTGCGGTAACCATGCACTGAAAGACAGCCTTCAGTTCATACCAGCTCTGTGCGTTTATTGCCTTGATTTCCATCAGGAGTCCTGGGTGTGAACATTTCCCACCTCAGCCCAACATAAGCCCAGTCCACTGTCCAGCTCCCATCCCACCCAGAACTCCTTCCACCCTGAGTCCCTACCCCCCCCCCCAATCTGATGGGTGGCAGAAAGGGGCATCAAGTCAACGTTGACGTATAGTGACCTCTCCTACCGTGTTCAAGGCGAGAAACATTGACCGATTTCACACAAGAGCTGTGCTG
>NW_015232963.1:0-726 GCF_001447785.1 Gekko japonicus | reverse complement strand
GCTCAAGATAATCAAGAGGATTCTGTGAATGTTTACTGGGATGGGGGCATGGGCCTGGAGACTTTAGAGTATGCAGCCAAAAATTTATTTTGTGAAGACGATCCCCCCCAAAATGCATTGGATCTAAAACAAATATAATTTTATCTACCCCTTTTGAAACCTGTTGCTTGTAGAGCCATTTTAGTGAGACATTTCGTATTTCTAATGGTTAATAAACCTTCCGATTTCATTAATGGCCAACTTGCAGCCATTAGTTTTTGATCTGATGCCAAAGCAAAACAAAAAGCGCCATTCTACCATCCACACAGATACAATATCAGTATAATTGCACAGAAGGTGCCAGTGGGGGATACAAATCCTATCCCTTTGTCTCTGTGTTCTCTGCCTTTGTCTCTGCACATCCTCTCGTATCCATGGAAAATCCACAGACAGACAATCGTTGCTTTTCTCGGCCACCGGTTTGCATCCATGATTCTTGTTCTTTGTGTGTCTGTGTGTTCGTTCGTAGTAGCACATATTATAGGAGTGAGCCAGTGACCTGTGTTGACTGGTTGTGGCTTGGAATGCACATTTCACTGAGAGTAATGCCATATTGACAGATAATTTCACTTGCGCACACATCCCAATGTCTTCGCGTTTCACCTTCGTTCGTAGAGTCTGTATATCCAGCTGCTGATTATATCATTTTTCCCCCTCTGGCAGAAAATAAGTAGGCTAAAACTGGTC
>NW_015232962.1:0-726 GCF_001447785.1 Gekko japonicus | reverse complement strand
TTATAGCAACAAGTTACCTTACATTTCCTTCAATATCTTAGGGAGGGGTGGGGGGAAAGTTTTTTGTGATGTGCAAATGTATTTACTTTCAGTTGATCGTTTATGAAGCAGATGATTCCATTGACCGAAACTCCCGTTACGGGTGGCCAAGAGGTTGTGGTGTTTGTGAGGTAATTCACAATGAAGAAGTAATTCTAAAAGTCTTCGGATAAAGAACTGATTAGATCTAAAACTGTGGTGTGATTTCCCAACTTGAGGCAGAGGAAGAGAGACAGAGAAAACCAATACCCTTCAGATGTTTCGAAATTGTTTGAGCAGACCCAACATGGGTCCTTTTCTCTGTCTCTCTGTTTGTCTCATCAACACCACTTCCCAGCACGCCCGAACAATGCAATGGCCAAGCTCAAGTAGGATAAAGGATTCTACTTAAGCAAAAAAAACCCCAACTGGCCTGTTTTTTAAATACACTGCATTTTATTAAAGGAGTCGTTTTACCCTGCAGACTCTACTGTTTAGACCAACATTAAGGGAAAGACACCAACCTACGCCCCGCATGAAAACAAACTTTGAACCCGCAGCATATAAAAATGACCCCTATGGGGTGGCTCCAGACTCCAGCTGGGTTCTATGGGAGATCGGACAACCCGATGCAATAATTTTCACCACAGTGTTGGGGAAGGGAGGAAAAAAATGAAAGAGTGATAGGTTGACTGTAATTACAGTAAC
>NW_015232961.1:0-726 GCF_001447785.1 Gekko japonicus | reverse complement strand
CGGCTCTGGAGAGGCAGACGCTGGGAGAAAAGCAGATGGATCAACACAGAAATATTATTCTAGCCGAGATTGAACATCTCTATTATCCATGCTACAAATGTCCCAATTACAATTACAAAGGGCTCTTCGACCTAAAACGAGACAGAGAGAAGGAGAACAGCTGCGAGCTCGGGGGAAATTGGTATGCTGCCCTTCTCCTTCCAGGATAAATATATACAAGATCTTCCAGTGGACATTACAAATGTCAAAGTGTTTGCTCTTCAGACTACTTTGTCAATATTTACCCACCATAAGCTACATGGGTAACCAGCAGAGATCCTGCACTGTACTGTCCTTTGTTTGGAAGCCACGGAATCGAGGGTGGAAAAACCTCTGCCAGATGGCTGTGGCTAATGATTTGGTCACTCGTTCTAAGCAGTGCATGGACTTTGACTCTCGTGAGCTTGAAGCCACTGGTCACATGCATCGTGTCGCATCATAGCTTCCCTGGTACCTTTTTAAGCATCCTAAACAGCCCCCCCTTCCCCGGGATCTCTTAAGCATCATAAGGATGCGGATGAAAATCACACTCTGTCCATTGAATCTGCCCATCTCTTCCCTCTTCTCAAAGAGGGAAGAGATAGGCAGATGCAATGGACAGAGTTTGGAGCGGCACCCCTTTTGGGGACATGAGCCGCCACAGAGCCAGCATGGTGTAGTGACTGGAGTGTCAGGCTAGAGTAGGCT
>NW_015232960.1:0-726 GCF_001447785.1 Gekko japonicus | reverse complement strand
CCCCTAATGTCCAGGCATGGTGACTCGCTCACTCCAACAGTATCATCCAGTTTAAAATGAGGAAAACCGGTCATGGGCAGATGTTCAGTTTGCCTGATTGATGGAGGTGAAAGCATGAGAAACTTCGGCCATTTGGGCCAGACTGATACTCCTGGTTCTTTTGGCTCATGAATGTGGCCATTAGGAATAAAAATATGCCACGCTGGGGCACCCAACTACATTTCCATAATGTACAAAATGAAGGCTATTTTTAATTCTAATTCTAAAAAGAAAGGATACATTTTTATAGGAATGTAAAATTAATTTACATTTATAAAACTGTCTCCTTAAGAAGCGGAGCAGATGGGGATTTCTTTTTTAAAAAGACCACAGAACGGCAATATAATAGAAAAAAAATATTTTAATATCTTCCATTTAGTAATGCTCTGAAGTTGCCTGCTTCAAAGAAACAAGAAAAGGAATTTCCTATGCGATTTAAATATGGGACAATTAAAAGCCAAGCCAGCATTTGTGACATTAAACGAGTCAATTGCTTAGCATCTGTGTTTTGCATATACAATATATTTTTCTTTCTTATGAAAAGAGATTGCCTTTGCAACACAATTTTTTGGAGCAGTTGTCCAGGTTCACTGCAAGTCGTCCTCCTGTGTGTTAACAAAACTGAAATCCCAGGATAAAGAGGAAGCAAAATATTGACCAGGAAGAAGAAGAAGAAGATGAGGAGGA
>NW_015232959.1:0-726 GCF_001447785.1 Gekko japonicus | reverse complement strand
GGTGAGCAGGGCCCTGATTGGATTGGGATCGTGGCACCAGAAGAGGGTGGGTTTAAGCTTGTTCCCATTCTGAACTGGGTCCATGATCTTTGTGTGACCCCGACAACACCGCTGCAGTGCAGGCCTGTATTTGTGTCCCCACCTTGCAGCTGGGAGATCAGAGAGCAGCTGGCCCAAGGCCATCCTCATGAGCCTGTGCCAGAGACATTGGGGATCACCGCTCATTCTCTTCACCCATTCCAGATTTCACATATATATACCTGCAGATGAGATCCCAAGCGTTGCTCAGGGCCTGACCAGACGGCTGGTTTTTTACATGCCGCAAATCCATGGTTAGGGCTCAGCGTGGGACTGCAGGGGGATTCAGATGCCCTTCCTTAAAGCTGCACCACGTGCCACACCACTCAAACCACACTGAGAGTACAAGAAGGGCTTACCTGCTTAAATTGTGGTGGATAAGCATCCGGTAAGCAGTAGGTGCGGAACAGAAAGTCGTTATGGGAAACCTGGACAAGGTCTGGATGATTATAAAAGGTGGAAAGTTTAACAAAACAAAATCACACGCTGCACCGAGCCCCAGATACGTATAGACCATCGCATTCAATGAAAAAGAAGAGAGGCATTGCGTAACCCCTTCAGCAGAAGTCAGAGGTAGTGGTGGAAAGTGCCATGGAGTCCCAGCCAACTTCTCTCCGGACACAATAAGATCTGTGCGTTGCTAGTGGA
>NW_015232958.1:0-726 GCF_001447785.1 Gekko japonicus | reverse complement strand
TTTTGAGATTTCTGTCCTAACATCAACATCTAACTTATGGTGGGCAGATTTTTCCCCTGGGCATTTCATTGGACAAATACGTGTGCAAGCCCTTGCATGTAATCCTTACAGGTCTTTGCTGAAGGTGTTAGGAATGGCAAGTAATGTATACACAGGTATCTTTGTCTCTTCTTAAGCAAGCATCAAAGTCAAATCTTCCTTGAGCTTTCATCACACTTCATAATATATCCATATGCTAGCCGGTTGGGATGCTCAATTTTTGTTGAGCAGGCTACTACTTTGTTTGCTATCATATCACTCTTCTGAAGCAATAACTTTACATTCTGAGGCTCTCTGCCTTTGTATTCTTTACCCAGCAAATTAATCTTTTATAAAGCACATGTGTTTCTAAGTAATTCCCCGTTCCAGGAGATTACCAGCTCTCTGGAATTCGATGCAAAAGTAATAACTCATTGAAAGTAAAAGTATTTTGTTACTGGACATAGAAATCAACATGAGTGAACCAAATTTTACTTTTTCACACATCTGGAAAAGCTAAGGATATTTATGTATCCGTGGGCAACAATCTCTTTTCCTTTCTCGCTTTAAATTTTTTTATTAATCCCAGGTGTTCTACATCACCACTAATAAAACCGGTGTCCTACAGACCTTGTTTGGACAAATGTCCCAATGGCTCAAAAGTGGTGTGACCCTATGCATGTTTATTCAGAAGTAAACTTTATTAAG
>NW_015232957.1:0-726 GCF_001447785.1 Gekko japonicus | reverse complement strand
TCCTAACCACTACACCAAACTGGTTGTCTAGTGATCTGGATATGTGAGGACGCACAGAATGCCTCCCCACCCTGTGTCTAACACCTCATGAGTACCAAGAATTGCAGGAAGGATCTGGGATGGGACAGCTATCTGCTCACCAGAATTCTTGGCAGGGCACGGTTGACATGGCTCGCCAAAGCCGTGGTCCGGGTTGGCACAGCAGCATTCGGATTTGGTGACAGCCCCTGGGAAGGGCCGGGCACAGGTGCCCTTCTTGATGCCCCCATAGCAGGTGCTGCGGACGTGGGTGTCCACGCAGACCCGCCCGTCCACGCCGATGGCTAGGCCGCCCAAGCACTCGCAACGGAACGAGCCCTCCGTGTTGATGCACCAGCCGTTCATGCAGATCCCCGGAGTCTCGCACTCGTCGATATCTGCAATGCCAGAGGATGTCAGGAACTCAGTGAGAGAAATACCAAAATCCTAAACAAAATACTTTCATTTAAAACAGTTTGCATGGATCCAAATTTGGGATTTTTTTTTTACTTTAATCAAGCTGTGTAGGGCTGTCAACCGAGGAAAGAACTTTGGGCTGATTAACCTCTTGCCATTTAGCTGATTGCTTTTAAATTGGGGACTCCTCAACTTCTTCTCTTTCGTTTCCTGAACGTTCTGCAGTTTCTCTGTGCTGCATTCTGCTCTTCCCGAATCTCAGTTCAACTTGGCAAGTTTCTAAAATTAGTT
>NW_015232956.1:0-726 GCF_001447785.1 Gekko japonicus | reverse complement strand
GATGAGGATTTTGTAAGCATTCGTCATAGAAAGCAAAACCTGCTTTTTCGTGCTCTGTGCATCAGATGGCATCAGTGTTCATCGTAGACTCTTGTTAATAAACGCATGCCGGTCATCACCAGACAGATGGATCATAAAATCTCTCGATTTTTTTTCCCTAAAAAGTAAAGCACTTCTAATAATTCTTGTCTGCTTTTCGAGGAACACTCCTTTGTAGTGGCTACAAGTTCCAAGAAGCGATGGAATCACCAGCACAGCAAATATTGGCATTCATCTTGCTTCTCTTCTAAAACGAACAAAAGCTTTGTTGTCCCTTCCTGTACTTGGCTGTAAATTTCACATGGCCTACATATTTTTTTTAATGTAATCAGGGCCTTCGACACAAAAGACGACAGTGAAAAGAGCAGGCAGCGTAGCTGTAATTGAAGGTCTCAGAAAGGATCGACGCTGCATAAATTGCAGTTTTCCAAAGAGCATAATGCAGCCCAATTTATCTAAATTGGCTGCTGGATAGGGCCTCTACATAATGACTCATCTCTGGCCCTTTGATAATGGGCATTGCTGGCAAACGCAATGTTCTGTGGCTTGAGGTAGAAAGTAACCATAACTCTATCATTTCTGGAATGTAGGAGATGTTGTAGCCCACCCTGGTGCTTTGGGGCAGGGCAGGATAGAAATTATAGGAAAAAAAACAGAACACAAAGGCTGCAATCATACGCACAATTA
>NW_015232955.1:0-726 GCF_001447785.1 Gekko japonicus | reverse complement strand
GTCTCTTATGTTCTTATGTTCTTAATATCGTACCACAACATTTAAAACAATCCAATAAATTAAATTAAAACTATGCTGTCGTGCCCTGGGTATTCCCCAAGGCTCGGAGGACCGTTTGCCGTGGCTGAAGACTCAGGAGGGAAACGAGAGCCTCAGACTTGGAAGGTTTCTGGAGTTTCGGCACTCACAGTACTCCCTCCTCGGGGTTAACAGCGGCTATTTCTCTCTCTCGTTCTCCAGCCAGCCTCGGCTCTCTTGGTTTCCCTCTTTTTATCTCCCCCACTCCCTTGGTGACTCCTCCCGTTCCTTTCCTCCACCCCACCACCACGTCCTGAACCTATTAATCACCTCCCTCCACCTTCCCCATGGTGCGCCTCTAGTCCCGCCCTCCTGTGATCCTCTGTGTTCCTTTCCTGAACGGCATTGTGTAGGTGAGTGGCTGCTTCCGGGTCCCGACGCCATCAACCGCGGCATCTCCCGACCCCTCCCTCCAGGTAAGGCCGGGCCTCTCCATTCGTCCCACATCCAGGACCGAGCGCACCCTTCCCTCATCGATGGTCGAGGAGACGAGCGTGTCTCCGACTGCCTTCTCGACCCCACCTCTCTTGCTACTCCTTTCTCCTGGGGGTTCTGTCCCCATGGGGAGAGTGCGGTGAGTCTCTCCGGGTCTCTTGGTCGGCCGTTTGCGTCGTCGCTCCTCGAACCCCTTTCCCAGGGTGTGTGGCC
>NW_015232954.1:0-726 GCF_001447785.1 Gekko japonicus | reverse complement strand
TGCATTACTTTAGGGATAATGAGCTGGTCTTACAGGAGGAGAAATTATGATGTCGTTAAACACAACCATAAATGTATTGCCGCTCTTCATTATCCGGCTATTACGTCAGTCCAGTTCCCTTCTCTCCAGTTTTTTGATATTTTCCCCCCTTTGGTTTCTATCCAAACCATCTGAAGGAGGAGATAAGGGTTTAATAATGAAGCTCTTCATGGTCTTGGACCTGCTCGGGCCCATCTCTCCTCACCCGCCATTAAGTGTGTCAGTCACGGTCCCCAAGCGGCTGCCTTCTGACTGGCCTCTCTCCTCAGATTAGCCGCCTGGCGTCTCCCAGAGCCTGTTCACTTCAATAGCGGGTCCCGCTCTGCGGAATGAGCACCCTGAGGAGGTGAAGACGGTTCGCCATCTTCAGTAGTTTTTTTAGGAAGGCTGTTTTGTTTGGCAGTGCTTATTAAATAGGGTTTGAGATGTAGGCCTTATCTTGCTGGTGGGGGGATTAAAGTTTTATGCGTAGTTTTAGTGTAAGCTGCTTTGAGCCACAAGGGAAAAGCAGAGTATAACGATTTTTAATAATTTAAAAAAATCGTTATCAACTGTTTCTCCGGAAACCCTTCCTATTGCGCAAATCCTTCCAACCGCAGAGCTAGGCAGGGAGAGAACAGTTTGCTTGAGGCCAAGGAATACAGTATGGCAACAAGCATGTCAGGTTGCCAGCCTCCAGGTGGGGCC
>NW_015232953.1:0-726 GCF_001447785.1 Gekko japonicus | reverse complement strand
TTCATCTTATGTTCAGGCAGGGCTCTTTCTATGGCAGTTAAGTCCATTATATGGGACATTTCATTGTGAATGAAAGACCCACAGTTTGAATACCAAAAACATATCCCACTAATGTAGGCAGAGCTGGTAGCACTGAGGCTGTTGTTTCTTTCACCTTCACCTTGGGTAAGACTTTTATAAATAAGCCTTACTAGGCTCTGGTGTTACCTATTGGTACACAATAATTGCTTTGTCAAATTAGACCAGTGCATGTCTGCCAGCCAAGAAGAAGGATATGGAGGGGTTAACCTTCCCTTGTTGTTTGTTCCCATATCTGGTATCCAGAATTATTCCAACTCTGGACATGGAGTTTCTGTTTAGCTCATAACTATCAACAGGTGTTCTTTATGCATTTTAAAAAAACTATCTAAATGAATGTCCATCATCACATCTTGTGATTGCTGCTAATTAATTTTGTGTGGTAGGGTAAAAAATCTTCCTTTTGTCTGCCTTTTGCTCAATATAATGTTGTTGGCCAGGGTCATGATATTTCTGTACAGCAGGAAACCATATCATATTACCCAATACTGCCAAAAGATAATCATAAAGCACGTGGAATTACATGTTATCATGAATATGATGTCGGGATACTACTGAGGGACTCCTCATTGCATGCATTTGCTAAAAATGTTTTTATTTTGTTTGCTTTGCTTTGTTCTTTTTTAAAAAAAATATTTCATACATATA
>NW_015232952.1:0-726 GCF_001447785.1 Gekko japonicus | reverse complement strand
AACTGGCTCTCCTTGCAAAGCCAGCCATACCTTAACCAATCTTTTATTCCCGCACAGGTAGACAATGTTCTCTCTGCCTTTGGTTTACTTATGACAAAGAGAAGAGAAATGGGACAGTCCAAGAGTACCAGCGACATGCCAGAATCTTAGGAAAATCTTTGAAGAAGGGAGATTCCTTTTTCTGAGCTTAGGTGAACAGGAGATGTGGCAACTTTAAAAACTGACTTTCCCCCCTTTTGGGATAAGCTTCTCAAGGCTCTAGTCAATGAAAACCTGTGCTGGAATAAAAGATTGGTTACTGTATGGCCGGCTTTGCAAGGAGACGAATAGGGAGGGTCACAAACTGCCCTGACACAGAGCCTGTGACCTCCCCAATCCACACTTTTGTCTCTTTGGAGAAGAGGGCGAGTGATGACACCAATGGTGGCTACCCATCTGAGAGCTGCTTTCCCCTTGTTGATGCACAGGTCTGAGAGGTGAGGGACACCAGTCACCTTCTGGGCCTGCTTAGGCAGCAAAATATCTTGGGGCGCCTCAGCTTAAGGCCAAATAACTTCTGCTTCTCTGATTATGCAGTTTTCTGCCTCTCTGGGACCAGGGAGAATTATCAGGTGCCTGGCATGGCGACCTGGAATACAGGGGTCTTCAAGGTCTGGCTGTTGATGAACTTGTTCTTGCTGCACTGCCAGCAAGGTTAAGTATGCAAAGGCCCGACACAACTTCCTT
>NW_015232951.1:0-726 GCF_001447785.1 Gekko japonicus | reverse complement strand
GTTCCAAATAGTCCTCCACTCCTGCAATTGTTCTCAGGCTCCCAGCTGCTCCTTAAAACACAATAGACTCCTCTGAAGCGATTGTGTAAAAATCACTGCATATTCCCTTTTTAGTGTGCATCCAATGAAATCCAATTCTTTGTTTTCCTGTTTACATCTGTAGATGGGGGAAATGTCACTGTAAACAAATAGCACTTGCTCATTGTGACAGTCGCTTGCCATGTATGCAAATCCTCCCTGAGCAGATGGCAAGACCTAGTTCTACCAACACCGAAGTTCCATCAAACCAACTCCAGAAGCAGAATCTAATCACGATGCTACCAGCTCCCTTCTTTGTCCTTCTGTGTGCTTCTTCACATCCAATTTGGACAGTGGCACTCACAGGGGCATTACCTGTGCCCACCTGCCAGGCACCTGAACCATCACCTTTTCTTAAAGATACATCAAAGATCTAATTCCTTCTGTGGTGTAGTTGTTGCCTCCCTGTGGTTCATTCCAAACTGCACTGCTGGTGCATAAAAGTTCTGGAACACAGGGGTCACACCTGAGGTTCTTCATCAGCTCTGCAAGACCGCTTATTTTGGTTGGCTTTGAGAGGGCAAATCTGGCCACTGTCAAACATGTTTCTGAAAAGCTGTACAGAGCTTAGCTAAGCTCTGCTTTGATGCCATACATGTTGTATGTAAGCCTGAACATTTTACAGTTATCCTCATGTCAAACAGGAGG
>NW_015232950.1:0-728 GCF_001447785.1 Gekko japonicus | reverse complement strand
AACCACTACACCACACTGGCTTTCCTCCCACAACCACAAAAGGATACTTACTTCCACTACTGTTCTAATAGTTATGAAACCCTTTGAAGAACATTTGCCTGTTGGCAATATATTTTCTGAACTTTGTTATCTTGCCGATCCGAAAAGGACTTCAGAAGCAAAGGGAGATGAGCTTCTTATTTAATGAGCTTTGTACACCTGTAAATGTGAAGCTGCCTTATACAGAATCAGACCCTTGGTCCATCAAAGTCAGTATTGTTTACCTAGACTGCAGCGGCTCTCCAGGGTCTCAGGCAGAGAAAGGTCTTTCACATCACCTGCTGCCTGGTCCTTTCAACTGGAGATGCTGGGGATTGAACCTTAGACCTTCTGCGTGCCAAGCAGATGCTCTACCACTGAGCCACAGCCCCTCCCCTTTGAGACATGGGGTGCTGCCAATGGTCACAAAGGAACTTGGGCCGATGTCCCAGTCCTGCAGCTCATGGCTGGACTTGCCTACAACAGTGAAATTTGCCAACGCTGGGAACAAAGTGAAAGGAGGTGTTCCTCACAGACTTCTACCCGGTCCTCTGAGTGTTTTCGCTGGTACAGCCGCTGCTGTTTGCACAATGCAGATCCAATTCATTGCAATGCAGGGCCGTTCTACTGCCCCAGGGGTATTTATTACAAGCGCCAGCATGGTGCAGTGGTTTCAGGGCTAGACTGGTATCTGGGAGACCCAAGTTTGA
>NW_015232949.1:0-726 GCF_001447785.1 Gekko japonicus | reverse complement strand
GCAATCAGTAGCACATAGGACTGGTTCACAGTGGTTATAGCAATGATCTCACGAGAATTTATGAGTGCGTTTGTTTGCAGATGCATCCATGTTATCAGGGCTCCTGAATTCCTACTGGTTGTCTGGAAACAGTATGTTGTTAACTGGTCTTACATGCAATTCCTCCAATATATGACATCTGAAAAGTATGAGAAACAATGAGCTATGGTCATGTTAAACAAATGTGGAGAGAAAAAAGAAACAAAAGCAATAACTAAGATGTATTGCTTTAAAATAGCTGAGGGACGGACATGTTACCTAAACAAATGTTTTCAGATTCAAAACATTTTGAATTACCAAACCTGAACAAAATTACAGTTTCCCTCCACCAAGCCCACACTTTATTTGGTCAGCAAATTTTTGGCATGAATTTTTCTCTAAGAAACGTCTCACAGGGAATATTTCATTTTCTACTTTGCTGTGCTTGAAAATGACATCTACATTTGAAAAGAGTCTTGTTTGGGAGGGGAGGAGAAATAGATGAAAAGATGAAAGATGAGATATGCCATTTCCATTTCAGAAGAAGATCGAAAATCTTCGATGGTGAGATACAGATGATTCCTGGATTGGGAGAGACCAGGTTAAAATGGAACTTTTCACATTCCTGTTCTGTTATTTAATGTGCACCAGTGCTATTAACATTTTCCCAATAGCAGTTGTTTAAATGGTGATCTCAGTCCCCCCCCC
>NW_015232948.1:0-726 GCF_001447785.1 Gekko japonicus | reverse complement strand
GACAGTGGCAGAGCAGGGCTGTATGGGTAAATTTCAACCGTGGCTTTAAAGGAAACAGTATTGGCCTTTAAATATGTATTCAAACTACCCAAAGCAAATGGAGGATAGGCACTATAAGGGAGAACTGATCCTGTAACTGTTATACACCTGAATGTCCACAGATGCTGCCTGGGAGCAGCATTTTAGGGGAATTTGGGCTGTAGATGGAAGAAGAATGCAAAAGCATTATGCTCTATAGGCAAAATTCCCTTAGTCTGTGGAAATGCTCCAGTGAACCCAGCCCAAAGGGAGGAATACTGTCTGGCTGTTAGAACCTGCCCATGAGCAAGAGGGTCAAAGAACCATTTTGAAGTTGTTGTTGTTTCTGATTCTGTTGGCAGGAAGCTACAAGCTCACTTGATCGTAGAGGATTATATAATTATTAATGGAATGGAGAAAATATTTTCTTAAAATACCATAACTTGGGATCACCCAATGATGCAGGTGGATAGAAGAATCAAGGCAGTCAAAATAACGTAGTTCTTCACTTATTACATAAGTAACTTGTAGAACATGCTGTCATGCGATGTTGCGATAACAACTAGCTTGGATAGTTTTAAAAAGGATTGGACAGATTCATGGAGAATAAGTATGTTATTAGCCATCAGCGGTGATGGATGAATGGGACTCCTGAATGCCAGTTTCTGGGCAACACAAGAAGCTTTAGCTTCTGTGGTCTTGCTATGG
>NW_015232947.1:0-726 GCF_001447785.1 Gekko japonicus | reverse complement strand
GGTTCAAGGGTCCCTGGTCATGGCTGTTGGGAAGGACACGCTCAAGGCCCTGGGGAGCCATAGCCTGTTGGTCAGTTTTGAGCGAGATGGACCAGACAGGACAGCTCTGTATGTGAAGTTTGCCTGGGATGCTGGGATCACCACTTTGATGTATGTGGTGGCTTCACAGTAACAGTGTCTGGTGGAATTTCTCCAGCGATGCTTGGTTTTATATTTTGGGTCTGGATGTGTTTACTGTCTCTCCCCCCCTCCCAAATCAATTTATTTCAGGTGAAGCTGATGAAGCGAATTGCGGAAATGTCTGATATTAAGCCAGTGCTGCGCAAACTGCCCCGGATCAAGAAGCACCTGTTAAACAGTGACAACATGCGGTGAGATTCTCTGAGCTGACGTTGTGCATAGACACATTGTATACTTGACTAGGAAATGGGCCTTCCCCTGCTGATTGATTCCTAAAGTTAATCATTTTGTGGATGTAGGAAATTAACAAACGTCCTTTGACTCACGGCAAAGAGTTTAAATTACCCTACATCCTAAAATTGCTGCCGTTAGTGTTTCATAAAGTATAGTTGCAAATGATTTAAATAGAGTGACTTGCAGATATTAATTTTGAAGTGCTGGGAGCCTTCTCATTGGTCGGCCTGCCTGCAAGGGGTGGGGGAATCTCCCCTCGATGACGAAAAGGGAAGTTTCAGACTTGCAGCCTCCTATAAACACATGAAGCCT
>NW_015232946.1:0-726 GCF_001447785.1 Gekko japonicus | reverse complement strand
TCTTCTTCATCAGTTATGTTTTCATGAGAACTCCTGGTGCCACCTGGAGGCTGACAGTTGTATGCCATCAGTCAATGTTAATTTTTAAGGAGCTCCAACCTTCTTCCCATTTTAGCTCCAGAATCCAGAAGGATTTAATACCGAACAAGCATATACTGGCTGTCATTGTTAGCAGAAATTGTATTTGCAATCAGTCTCCACTTGATCCCTGATATAATCCAATCAGAATAGAGACTACAGCTATAAAGTCGTTGCCACCCACCCTGGCACTGCTTACAGCAGTCCAGGTGTAACTCAGTAAGGCATCCAGGTTGCCAGCAACATTCACCCACATCTCCAAGGGGCTACAGGAAAAGCAAGAGGGACAAGGAAATGCAAAAGCGCATTGGATACAGGTATTACTTGCCTTGTACAATCAGTATTGCCAGATCCACCCACATGCAAAAGAAAGACCCTTCTGTTCTTAACAAGATCACAGTTCCCAGGGGGATGTTCAGCACCCTGGTGAGCAAAAGCTGGGCCAAACCTTCCGGGAATTGTGGTTCCGCATTCTTTCATGGGCGCAGTCAGAGGCGGTGGAAGGATGATTAGGGTAGGTGCTGGATGTGAGAGGTGTGTGTTTGTGTGCTTGGTGAGGGTTTCAAGCTTGCTGTTGTCATCATGGCTGCTGTTCTGAATGGGGCAGTGAAGTTGCAAGGTAGGAGTTGTTTGTGCCTGCTGGGGGGG
>NW_015232945.1:0-726 GCF_001447785.1 Gekko japonicus | reverse complement strand
AAATGTAGTCTCAGACCTTGCCCACTCTGCAACCTGAGGCTTGTAGTCAGTAAGTCAACAAGGATGGACAATACAGTCAAACAAATATGAGGATACCTGATGTGCCTCAAGGGCAGGACTGTCCTCATTGCTTCCTCAGCATTCTGTGGCTCATGGCTTTTTATTTCATTCCTACATTCCTCTTTGCTATTTTTCTTTGTTTAGCTGCTTATTTATAAAAGGCCAGATAAGTTGTGTTGTTTAAATGGTTTGGGGTTAGACCTCATATATTCTCTAATGCTCTGTGATAAAATATCCAGTAGTGTAATTTTTTTTTTTGCAAAATAAAAATTAAGTTGCTCATGTTTTTCTCCCGTGCGTTTTATAGTATTAACTATTTTAGAGTCCCTCATATGGAAAAAGGAGACTGATATTTAAATAAACTAAATGCAAATTTATTTTAACCTAAATTTTGGAAATGGATTGCTGAGCTCAATTTAAAAAGAAAAGTTCCAACAAAGATTAGGAAATTATTGCCATACTTAAGCAGCCTTATTTGCTGCCTTTTCAAAGACATTATTCCAGAAACTGTTTAAAAAGATTTCTCCACTCACTACCATCAAATAAATTACTCAGTTTCAGGATTTCCCAAACCTAATTGCCCATCCTAGATCTATCAGAAAAGCCACTGCTGCTGTATATATTATTAGTTATGTAGTTTTAGGAGCTCCGTTTTACAGGCCCTGC
>NW_015232944.1:0-726 GCF_001447785.1 Gekko japonicus | reverse complement strand
AGTCAGCCCGAGGAAGAGACCGATGGAGACGGGAGGGGCGGCCTGGCGCGGCGCTTCGAGGGCTTCGTGGCTCCGCCGGTGAGCGGGATGCGCGAGCTGCGGAGCCGGCGCGGGGAGATGCGGAGCCGCATGGAGATGCTCATCATGGAGACGCAGGGCCAGGTGTGCCGCGCCTTAACCCAGCTCGACGGCGGCGCCTCCTTCACAATCGACCGCTGGGAGAGGAAGGAAGGTGACCGACTCCCGTGGGGAAGAGAGTTCCCTTCCTGAGACGCACGCGATCGAGTTTCTTGTGCTCCGGAGTAACTAGTCTGAAGGAGCCACCGAGTTTCCTGGCTGTACTCCCGAGGCTGGATTCGATAAATCTTGTCACCTGGTTTGTTTAGAGTTTAATAGTTAAACAATAATAATCTAACCTGCCTCGAGCACTTTGGTGTGGGGGGGCGTGTGCCATACTGATGCCTTAAGTAGATGCTCCTGAGTCACCCCCACTGGTTTTCCTGGGGATTACTTTGTGGTAAGCCTTTGGAGGACTGAAGTCATATAATGCATTTTATAGCCCATCTGTAACTCGCAAGTTTCAATAACAAAGATATAAATCGCTAACCTACTTCGCAATTCTTTCTTGACTTGTAAATTAATGCTGAGTAGGTGAATGTGCTTTTATGACAGGTTGGTGCCAAGGTGTTAAAGGAGTCTGTGTGTCTAATTTGCAATGAATAATCC
>NW_015232943.1:0-726 GCF_001447785.1 Gekko japonicus | reverse complement strand
GATCCGGCAGGGCTCTTCTGATGTTCTCAAGCTTTAAGTAGCACTTAGGGGAGGGACCCAGGTTCAGATCTCCACTTGGCCGTACAGCTCACTGGGTGACTCACTCTCTCAGCCTTCCCTGCTTCACAGAATTATACGGATAAAATGATCAAAAGAACCATGGACGTTACGTTGAGTGCCATCAGGAAAAGACTGACTGCAAATGTGATCAATAAAAGGGGCAGGCGGACTCATTCTGCATGAGCTACATGGCTTTGATCTCTCTTAACCAGTCCCCATTCAAAGCCCATCGCAGAGTATTGTCTTCCACTCTCTGGAAATGCCACCATAGTAACAGCGGTCGATGGAAGATCAGCTCACAGAGGTCTGCATTTGTTTACTTTAAACTGCTTCCCACCCCCATCCGGTTCTGATCAGGTGACTTTACCACAGGGCCTACACTGTGTGAATGATGGCCAAACTACACATTCAGGTTTTTCACGTGTTGGTTTTGAGCTCCCGAAACCCAACTTTGGTTCTTTGCAGCCGCACAGCAGCTGTGGGGAGTGGATTTTAAGGAATAAAGGAGAACCCAAAGAGGACCAGAATGCCACAGCGGGAGGAGAAATGTCCCTGTCTTCCCATCCGAGCTACTTTCCCACATGGAAAGAGCACTGCGTGTAGTTCTCTCCCCACTTTTGCTGCTCCAGTTGGACAGAGTGCTCGAAGAAGAAGAAGAAGAAGAAG
>NW_015232942.1:0-726 GCF_001447785.1 Gekko japonicus | reverse complement strand
AGGAACTGAAGTTTTGTTGTCCTGCACGGCATCTAAATTGTTTCACAGCCTGAGCTGAATGCTGACTCCCCTCTGTCAGTAAAACTATCAAGATTTAGCATGTCCTTTGCATTCTGTCTCTCGGTCTCTCCCACTTAAGCTGTTAAAATAATTCTGCCACCTACCCGCCCCCATCCACCGCTGCTTCCTCCCTCCTGAACAGAAGGGTGTTGTTTGAACTGTTTTCCAAGGCTCGTGCCCCCACTTTAGTCCAGCTGTACAAATGTGCGACCCAGCCAGCACCCAGAACGACATCCTTGCTGCTTATAACAGTGGGACTTTGGTGCAAGAGAAATAAGCGAACTCATAAATCTTGGGACTTTCCAAATACCCCCTTGAATTATGATCGAAATCCCTGTTTCCATTGAGGGCTGCTGGGATTATAGAGTTTAAGGCTTAAAAAAAGCCCTTCGTAGAGCTCTTAAAAGGGGGCTCTTGGGCCTGAAGAGAGGGGTTAGTCCAGGTACAGGCTCATGTTGCTCATACCCCCTCCCCCTTAACCTTGGCTCCCTCTGTTCCTGGGGATGCTGTTCCTTGAGTCTGAGCCATGCCCTTGATGCTATATGAGGCTGACACCAAGGAGAAGCAAAGCATCCTGTTGATCATGAATTGGGGAGAAGGGTGGTCCCTCCAAAAATTCCAGTTTGGCCTCCTCCTCCTCCCTTTCCTTTCTGCTCTCATACCATA
>NW_015232941.1:0-726 GCF_001447785.1 Gekko japonicus | reverse complement strand
AGCCAGGGTATACTTGTTTTGGCCCTTGTTTACATGCAAAGATCTGCTATAGCAAGACATAACAAGCAATTTCATAGTAGGAGCGAAATCCTCAAATATTAAGCAACCCAACTGAATGCTCAGCACAGAATGGGGCACATAGTTTGGTGAGGCCCCCGCTGAATATATATGGACATAAAGACTTCAAAATGGCTCCATCTCCATTACAAGAATGTAAAAGAAACACTAAATAGAAAAGATTGGAAACCATGATTTCAGGAGTGTCTGAAATTCATCACAACACAGCTGAGGGCCAGTGTTACTGAGCAATAGTAATGGCAATTCTAATTGAGCAATCAAGGGGCACAGATGACCAATATTTTTTTCCACAGTAGTGAAAGTCTTTTTGAAAATTTCCCGGCATTTTGAATGGGCATCAATCACTGCTAAAAACATGTCAAATTCCGAGGGTCAAAATCTATATGAATGCATGTCCAGTGTGACCACAGCTGTGACTAGGGATACAGGCATGCTACATCGTTCATACTAGAAAAATGTGGCCTGCACCCATTCCATAGGGAGGAACATAACTGCCTACTTACAAGGGAAGAGAGACATCAGCATGTATGTAAACTCAGGCTGACGTCAAAAGTTTCTTTGCTTCCTGAGATACTTTGGCACACTTGGATCCATTTTCATTTTGTCTTTTTGGAGCTGTTTGTTTTATTATTTATTTATTTATTTATT
>NW_015232940.1:0-726 GCF_001447785.1 Gekko japonicus | reverse complement strand
CTTCGGTTGTAAGGTCCCTAACATTATGATAAATAATTTATGTGACTACAGTTATAGCAATGTCTTTCCTGAAACAACAATTATCTTGTGGTTTCCATGGTAACAGGCCTGTTCTTGACAAAAAAGAAAAAGGGAATGCCCGAGGGAAAACAAAACAAACTTGTCTTTCATCTCACAAGGCAGAATTTGATCCTGCAGGTTTTCACTCAGGTAATATTTTGTATAGATTTTTGCTGGTGGAGATATTCATTGATATTTTAACCTGATGATTACTTTTATATTAAAAGTATTCATGTTGACTTTAGCCAAGGGATTAGAACTACAGAACAATAACATCCAAAATAAAAGCAAATAAAAAGCATGGTATAAAACTAATGTCCACTTACTTAAAAATATCCTGCACTAAACCAAGTAGGATGTTATTCCAAACAGACTTGCTAATGACCATGCTCTAAAATTAAAACAACAGCTGAGAAACAAGAAACCATCACTGATAGCAAAGAAAGCTCATGAAGACAGGAATATTTTCAACAGTCACCAAAATCCTTATAAGGAAATAAGCCTGAGGATTTGCTCTGGACCAAGAGTTTAACAGTGCAGATACCACAAGGGAGGATTTATAGATTTTACTTCTGCAAATAGGAATGTTGAACAGAACATTGAAATATTACACTGGAAATACAGGGGCGGGGGTGCTCCTTGAAGACGACCATCAGCAGGCACCAT
>NW_015232939.1:0-726 GCF_001447785.1 Gekko japonicus | reverse complement strand
CACGAAAAATGGGCCCGTGATAAAATTATTTCCCTGGAATCTAAACTTCGGGAACGGAATTTAAAACTTCGAGGATTTGACGACAAAGCGGAGGAATCCACCGATCTTTTAACTTTCATAACAACTTGGCTTGCAACTACGCTAGAAATTGAAGTCAATGCGGCGCCGCTTGTACTTAAGGCTTACAGACTGGGCTCTAAACTTTCCCGCCCAACGAGACTGACAAGGGACATCATCGTTGAGCTTGCAGATCTCCGCATCAAACGGAAAATCCTAGACCTTGCTCGTACCTCGGGAGGTCTCAACTTCAAAGGCAACTCAATACAAGTCTATCCGGACATTTCAGCAGAAGCGCTGCAACTTCGGAAGAAACTCAAACCTATTGCTTCCCAGCTCTCTGAAGCTGGCATCAGGTATAAGTGGCTTGCTTCGGGAGCCATGCAAGTACGCCACAGCAACAAGTCCTGGACCATCGAAGACATGGACGGCGGAGGAACTGTTCTGAAATTATTGCGTTTGCAGGTACCCATGGATTGTGATAAAACCTCACGTAAACGAGGATGGGAACCCACCTCCCCTCCGAAAAGCAGCAAAATCCCCGTTCGATCTACACCTGAACTCCCTTGAGGGACTGATCTTAGATGCCTTGGATAACGTTTGTATCGATTGTGTTTTGTTTTTTCCAGTGCGGTTTTTTAACCACACATTGTGAACCATCAAAGTTGG
>NW_015232938.1:0-726 GCF_001447785.1 Gekko japonicus | reverse complement strand
GGGGGGGGGAGAGAAACACGTATTCATGTTATCTGTCAAATGTACTTAGAATAGGGCTCAAAGGAGTTCCGTTTAAAATATCAATGTTGATCTGGGGTAGCTGCCTGAAGAACTAGAAAAATATAGTCCTGATAAAGAGACATCCAAGGTCTACGTTTGGTGTGAATCAAACAGATGTACATGTGCAGTTGCATTCAAATACAAACACACTTTGCCAAGCTGCAGTCTTCATTGCTGCTTTGTCCACCCACACAATATCTGCATGTGGAAGTTGATCCACAAGACTGCCCATTGGAGATGTGTGGATTTCTGCATGTAGTTTTCATATCCAGCACACATGGAGGGGAGTGGGTTTGCAGTAGAACCAGTGTTTCATATGCATCATTTCCCACCATTTGCAGATGATAACTGGGTCAGGGTATAGATTGTTGGAGAAGAAAGATGACTCACATCATTACTAGAGCAGTTGCCTTTTCATTGTATCTTTCCCTCAATCCTTTCTTTTGCTTTATAGCTATAAAACTGTAGGGATTTTGTGCTACAGCTTTCCTATATTTAAAATTAAAAAGTTCATCGAATTGTATCCAACACACCACCAGTGGAAAGTTATTTTCTCAGTGGACATGGATTTTCCCAGGAATACCTTTTGACCGCCAGAATGATGGTGCCTGGTATGGCAGGACTCATATGGACAAAAAAGCTATGTAGACTAGGGACTGCAGTGAG
>NW_015232937.1:0-726 GCF_001447785.1 Gekko japonicus | reverse complement strand
CACATGGTAATGGCGGCAGTACATTACACTCTGCTTGCACAAGATCTCCTGCGACCACTTTCTGGGCACTATAGCATACAGGGAAGAAAGCACTAGGAGTTGCCCACAATCTTGCCCAAGTGGAACTGCCCTAGAGTCTGCCTGCATACCGCTGGGATCCAAGCCAATATCTCCGCACTTAATTACCTCCTTTCATTTTACGTGTTGAGCTTTTGAAGGAAATATAAATATCTGGGTCACTGTGATTGCGGAGTCCGGATTGGATATAAAAAGAGATGTGACCTGGACTGGGCAGGATCTCATTGCAACCAGCAGGCTCCACCAAAGCAGGCCGCTCTGGCAGCGTTTTCGGCTTTCCAAGGCTGCCAAGATGCCTCGAATTGTGCTCGCGATTCACTTCCTGTGCTTTCTGAGCATGTCTTTTGCTGGGAAGTGTGAGGATTTCTGCGTAGGATATGACGACCTTCAGGGCTGTACCGAGCTCATCTGCAAGCAACCGACAAAGAGAGGAGCCATAGCTGATGTGAGTGTAATTTGTGCGCATGCCCGTGCGAGAGCATAAGAAGACACTTGAGTGGAGCGTATCAGTCTCCATTTACTGCATCATCGTGCAGTGAGGAGACTAGGGAGCCAGAGGTGAAGGAGAATGCGATACTCTTTTGGCTTATCAGCACCTTCTATTCAGAGGGATTGTGTCTTAGGGTGTGGTCACACGGTCCTTCTGAT
>NW_015232936.1:0-726 GCF_001447785.1 Gekko japonicus | reverse complement strand
TGAGGTAAACACCACTCTTATTCAAAACTCCATCCAAGGGAGACCACAAGAGATACCATAAGTCCTCCAGTTTGATTTGTTCCTTTCTGATAAAGCTGTTAATAGCCTGGTCCTCTCTGGTGTTAAAGTCCCCCACTAGCACTTACATGGTGGTATGTAAACAATGATGCAAAGGATATGTCCCAGTTGTTTACTAGAAATGTGAATGACCTGAAGGTACTTAGAGTCAGACCAAAGCAATAGCTGGGTTTCTCCATCTATATCATCAGATATAAAAGTCACGACACCACCTCTGGCCATCCCAAGTGGGCCAGTTTTAATAGCTGGTAAAGCAAAGGAGTGAAAGCCTTGTAAAGAAGGTGACGAAGGGTCCAGACACCATGTTTCTTTGAGGAAGATAATGTCGAATTTTCTTAAATATTGTTCAAAGCTGTTGTCCACAATTTTAGAATGCTACCCAGCTATATTCCAGGAAATAGCTCTGATACTTCCAGATCCTTTGTATAGTCAATTAATAGAATTTAAAGTGAATGGTGTAGATGTTTCACCCATGAGATCATGTTTTCCTGTGCTGAACAGCAATGAGGCATGGTCTGTCACTGGATGCAATTGTATATTCAGTCATTCAGACTTTTCCTGTGTGTTAGCAACTGCTACTGAAGGGTTTATAGTATCATCAGTGATATGGTTTTATATGTATATTTTTATAGAAATCCTCTTTTAAGG
>NW_015232935.1:0-726 GCF_001447785.1 Gekko japonicus | reverse complement strand
GAGGACTGGGAGGCATGTTTAGGGATCATAACTTTTTATCATTTGTTCCCACCACTATTCCCCCATGACAATAAAAATGATCTAAAAGCAAAATATTCCTGGAATGTTGGTAAATCATCAGACTCTGAAAGCTGGAATAAGAAAGCCTGAAATTCTACCAAGCCCATAATTTTGTCTCAGATACCCTAAGGCTGCATGTTTAAGGACACTTTCCTAGGAGCCATTTCCATTGAATAAAGTGGGACTTAATTCTGAATAGTTCTTAGGATAGTTCATAAATACTAGTAGCTACAGTAGGTTACATGAACTCAGTTTTTAAAAAGTTGTGTGTGTGTGTTGTGTGTGTGTTAATTTAACAGCAATTTAATTTGAGTTAATTATAACTGGTTTAATTACATTTGCCCTGCCCAAGGAAGAGTCTAACACTGATAGCGGTTCCAACAGTTTTATCAACAATCAAACAAAACATTGTAAAATCCTGCATGGAATGGAATCTGTGACGTCTCATAAGTGTCCTTCCAGAGCTAAGAATGAGGGGGGTTTTTCCTCAGGATGCAGAGCCAGAGGCCAAGATGATGTCAATCCTGATTTCTTCAACAAATTCCACTTTCTGCTGGATTGGTCTTTTCTCCCCACAAGTCCTCCAAGAAACCCAAAGCTGCATTTTAGCCTGAGGGATGTATCTATTTAATTTCACTTTTATCCTTCTTCCAAGGATGACGTGTG
>NW_015232934.1:0-727 GCF_001447785.1 Gekko japonicus | reverse complement strand
CCCACGATCCCCCCGAATCGACCTCTGGTCCTTTGAAGATATACTTAGCAGAAGAATCCAACCTTATGTCTCTCAAGCCACTGGGTTTTATGCAGTGATTAAAGTCACTGAACTTTGAGCTGGGAAAAGGTGGTAGTGATGAACTCACAACTTCACATGACAAAGGTACGATGATCACATACATTGTCCATTATAATCTGGATGAAATCCTATAATGTTTTGATGGTACTACTCATAGCTGTCCCTCCCTAAACAGTTTCTTTACTAAAACATACAACAGTGCTTTATGTGAAAGCAGTTCACAAACAAAGTGATGCAGAAGTAACAGAACTTCGAGAGGGCTGCTACTAGGGGGGAAATAGCTTCTTAACTGCCCACCCACATGCTAAGCAAACAATTCACTGTTCAGGTGCTTCAGAAAATCTGGAAGTTTAGGGTCATGAGAGGCACACAGCCTGTTCCCAGCCAGACAGCCATGTTTGTAAGAAAAGTACATCTCCTGTCATGACTTTAACAGGGTTAAAAAGTCAAGCAGCATGCAGGAACTTGTTGTAAGCTGTTCCTTCTCAGTGTTTCATTTGCTGCCTTCGAAATAAAATATGCTGGCATCCCTTAGTCCTGTACAGGAGGAAAGCGTTCTTGTCCTATGCGGTAAAAACAAGTGGATGGGAACTGTGTAAGACGTGAAAAGGATAGATCACGTCAGGGGTCATTTCGTAGAAAAAGA
>NW_015232933.1:0-726 GCF_001447785.1 Gekko japonicus | reverse complement strand
TAAATTCGAGAATGTGCACAGATATTCAGGCATCTCACCTAGACTAGAATATTCCATCAATTAAAACACAAAATTCAACTCAGAACTGGATGCCTTGATTCAATTAGTGTATATGGACTGAAAAAATAAGCCCTGTAAAATGTAGTGGGAGAAAAATAACTTAGAGAGAGATTAGAAGTTGCAGAAAGAACTGCTTCATTGGAAGAGATTATCCCTACCCCTAAAGCTTAGGCCTCCTTGAGATGATGCGAGTCACTTGGATCCTGCAGAGACTTCTACAGACAGGGAGGGGGCAATTTTCTCTGATTCGCTCTGATCCCCGCCCCCAGCTATTACTAGGGTCCCCTGTCCCCCAGCAACAGCATTCCAGGAGGCATTTGGGACTGCAATCAAAGGAGGTAGGAAGTTGCACTCTGGATGGAAACCTTCTACTCATGAAAATTTCAGGCAGGATCCAAGCCTGTGTCTCGGCTAAAGACTGCAGGTGGACACTGACTGGACTAGACATCCCCCAATACGAAAGACATTTCTTGCACTCCACAAACATTAGGAGAAGGCAAAGCTGGAACCAGGATCCCAGCCATGCCAAATTTCTGTGTACAAGGAAAACAGGAGTGCTTCATAGCGTGGCACAGCCTTCCCACCTCTGGGAGACCCCCGTCTCCACCAAGCATTAGAATAAAGCATGCATGCCAGAGAAAGGTTTACACACCAGTCCAGTGTGGT
>NW_015232932.1:0-727 GCF_001447785.1 Gekko japonicus | reverse complement strand
CTCTCTTTCACCACGGGGCTTTCACAGAAGAGTACTTTACCCATTCTAGGAACCGGGGGAATGAGGTGAAAGTCGCAGAACTCTGGAGGCCTCTTCAGAATTTGGGGTGTTCTTTTGCCTAAGGCTACTAAGAAATGCAACTACAGAATCTCTCCTTACCTCATTTAGCTATTTTTTTAAAAATAACCCAAATCCACATTAAGACAGAGGACAAGTCTGATTCGAGGCCCGCACACGTTCTTCACAGTGGAAAAGAGACGCCACGCATCCTGACGTCAGGTTTCCGCCTCAACTCCAACTTCCACTCCCCTCAGGTGAAAACAAGGTGGATGAAACTCTAGCACAACCTGGTCGATCAGCAACCTGGTGTACTTCTTTTACAGCGATAAGACAACCTGAGTGGTATAATGGTTCTCGTCCCTCCACACCTGTCTCTTTTAAAGAGGTGTGTCCACAACCCATCGGACTCCGGAAGGTCAAGGTAGGCACACCGGAACGCTCTTTCCGATGGCAACCAAACCCAATTGGGTCGGAACTCAACAGGTTTATGACATCAGCCACGTTACAGAATCGAGGCAGAAGGAGATGCCGACTCCGGGGCAATCCGTGAATTCTCCCCTGAGCCAATACGCTTCTTAGAACTATGTTAACCAACCGTCCACCTTCTCCGGAAACAGCTTTCCAAAGGTCAGAACCCATCCTCAAACAATCAAGGAGCATATTACAG
>NW_015232931.1:0-727 GCF_001447785.1 Gekko japonicus | reverse complement strand
CACACACACAATGGGTGAACCACAGACCCAAACCATCAACAACTGTAGTGGAGTGTCGAGCTCTTCAGACTGTAGACATGGGTCTGTGAAGAGAATGGGTCAGTTTTTGCTCAGCATTGTTTTCCCTGACTGGTTAGGATAGCCAGTCAGACTTTGAGAGGTGATTGGTGATTCTTCTGTCCTCCATGCTTATCCAAGATACGTAGTCATTCTATTTTTCTCTTGGGTAGTTTTCATACTAGTTATTTAGCATGGAATTGTCACCATTCAATTGCTCAGTTTTGATGGAAAATCCAGAGATTCTCCACAGTGTATTGCATTCCAGTGTTTTCCCAGTTGTCCCCCTTCTGTCTTCAGACCTGATTTGTGGTGATTTCTAAAGCATAAAACACAATTGCTGACCCAGGCTTGCCCACAGAGACAGTGAAAGTGTTATTGAAGTATCAGAGGGCCACTGTAGGTTGGGTTGTAGAGAAAAGGAGAGAAAGCTCTTTCTCCTCTTCCTTTTGCAACGGAGAGCTCAGAAGCATGGCTTCTGTCCCCACCCAGCCTGAAGTAGGTAGAAGAGAAATGACCTCCCTCCTCTCCCATTTGCAACCACCTTTTGCTGGGGGATGAGAGGGGGTGGATCAGACCCTGACTCCCAGCTGATCCCTGAATCAGACTGTGAGTCGCTTCTGACTCACAAGCATCTGCAAACTTGCTCCGCAGCTGTTCAAGGTGCTTG
>NW_015232930.1:0-727 GCF_001447785.1 Gekko japonicus | reverse complement strand
ATGATTGTTATTGATGAACTGCTTGGAGGCAAGAATGTTTTAGTGTTCACAACATGGATATTATAGTTCTTACCCATGTGATTTACAGTGAAATGGACAAGTCAGAGTGGAAGAAGACACAAGTGTTTGATAAAGCCATTCTGAAGATAAGGTAGGGGAAGGTTAACTGGTAGCTGTACTTCAGCATCCTTGGGGAATAGAAGAGGTAATTACAGGACAATAAGAACGTTAACACTTCTTCTCTTGTGTTTGACACAATAGATTGATGTCTCACTTAAAATTATTCCGACAATAACCTGCTGTTGAAGATGGAAGTCGGTTTTGTTCATACTTGTACATTTTTCACTGACATCGCTGAACCGATAAGTTAGGAAGTGGCTATAAATACCTGAAATTCCTTATACAAATAAAAAGCCCAGGAACATGTGAAGAACGTGGCTAGTTTGTCTTTGCTTTTAAGTATTTTAATTTCTGTTACCGACATGGTATAAAGACACATGAAAGAACTTGTTCAAAAATGCCTGTTGCGATTGATGCTATAACATCTTGTAGCTTGTTTTGTACTTACATATCCTAAGCATTTTTGTGAGAATGCCGTATTAGGATATCCTAAGAGTTTTTGTGAGAGTACCATATTAGGATATAAGGAGTGGGCTACACAGCAGTATTTCCTAAATTAAAATAATGTATATTTTACCCTCAAAAACTGTGTTACCCTAAAAAAAAA
>NW_015232929.1:0-727 GCF_001447785.1 Gekko japonicus | reverse complement strand
AAGGTGCCACAGACATTCTCGATTGAAAAACATTTGTAATAAAATCTTCGGGACAGGAATTTTGAGAAAGTACTAGATGTGCAGGTTTGTCAGATCTGTACCTTCCGAAAGCTGAGAACCCCAACCCATGTATCTACTGGCCTGCTGCCTTCTCAGGGCCCTGACAGCCCTTGAGCCTTGTTTTTTGGTTGTCTGCAAACCACTGGAGACCGTTCTGCATGGCATGCCCATCCAACGGTGTTAGGACAGCTCTGCTTATATCACTGTCGTGTCATCTCTAAGTGCTTTTTTAATACAGATTTGCAAATTTCCGCTTTGAAACTTCATGTCTGAGCTTTCCTTTGAACTCCTTTTAAGTCACGGCAACTCCAAGATCCGCCATAAGACACGGAGACCGAGATGCTCCCCTGCACAGTTCTGAAGGCTGCCATTTTTAATGTCCAATTTGTGTCCTTGGAAAGTAATGGAACACGGCAATCTTGACAACTCCCTGTTGGGAGGCTGTAGTGACAATCAGCGCAGTGGCCCATCTATGCTAATCGGCAGCATTCTCGTGTGCGTGCGCAGGCAGCATTACCCAACTGCGGCGCTGAGAACTGACAATAGATGTCGCATCCCCTTCCCCTTTTATTGTGAATGGTGTCACTGCCCTGAGAGTTCTTTTGCTTCGCTTAGACACAAGCCGACAATCTCTCCCGTCCCCCATGACAACTGTTTTTTTTTTTTT
>NW_015232928.1:0-727 GCF_001447785.1 Gekko japonicus | reverse complement strand
TCCTGTTGGTTACTTAAGCCTTTTTTTTTGTTTGTTTATTCTTGTTGTGCAGGCATGCCACCAAAGAGGTGTGTCCCTGCTTCCAAGGGACAGGTGGCTGCTCAAAAAGGCAATCCCAACAGCATCACCAATGCCACAAGGGTGTCAGCTTCCTCTGCTAAGAAGCATGGGGCTGAGAAGCAGGGCTAATCCACTCCAAAGAGGTGGCAAGCCCAGGCTCTGCCTCCTGCTACTGATGCCATCTCGGCACCTCCTGCATCTCGCAGTGAAGCCATACTTGAGGGCATTTCCCAGGCACTGACCCTTCTTAATAACGGGTCGGCCAGCTTGGTTTTTTGCCCACTCCCTCAGCAGCTCTTACTACTGGCCCCAATCCGACCAGCACCAACCAACCTCAGGCCAGTACTTCACAAACCCCAAGGGAAATCAGGGGGTGGTGTAGGGCAAAGTCTCCAAGCAGATCTTCCACTTCTGCTGAAGATGAAGCTCCAAGGAGGCATTGTGTGCATAAGAAGCAGCTGAGTAAGTGTCGCAAGGTTGACCGATCTTCAAAGTGGCATGAGTCATCAAGTGAAGCCTCTTCTGGTGAGTACTCGTCTGATGACAATTTAGCTCTTGATTCAGGGGATTATTGGGTGATGGACACCCATGTCCCAGCCCTTCCTAATTAGACTGTAAAATTGAAGGGGGGGAGTGTTCGTGTCCCTGCATCTGTTTGGGCCCCTGA
>NW_015232927.1:0-727 GCF_001447785.1 Gekko japonicus | reverse complement strand
ATTCTGCAGATCTGTGTCTCGTATCGTTCTTGAACCCTCAAGCCTTCAGACCAATTTATTTGAAATATAAGGTCATGCATGTCCACTGATATTAAAACATTGCAAACAGATTGCAAACTGGGTAAGATGACCAAACATTGTGGAGTGGGTGTGTGACGTTCTTGGAAACATTCCATAGATGGAACAGATGCTGGCCAGAAGCACAACACAAAATGCTCATCACCTGTGGACTCAGCACAACATTTTCATGTTTACATACCATTCTCTGTTGAGCTTGCTCCATGTGTGAGTGGCTTTGTGGGACAGCTGAATGGGTAGAATGCAACTGTGCGTGTGGCAAGCAAACTGAAAGCCTGAATGAACACATCCTCATTACATGAGCCACTTGGAAAATGTGACATCTGAAATTACCTTCATTTAATTTCCCAGCTTGCTCCCAAAGGCCCTATTCACTTCCAGCAGCTCTATTTAATTTTTTTTAACATTATACATATAGTTATTTATAAACTAATTATCTCCTGTTTCAGAGTTTTCTAATAGCCTCATATGATGTGAGCATTCAGAGTTTCCACTACAGCCAGACCAGATATTGGAGTTCAAGGAATAGGGATCTCACTTCTTACTTGGCTTGAAATGTGAATATAAAGTGCAGCATTCATCACTGGTTTGTGCTTGTCATAAGGAGAAGAGGAAGTTAAAAATAATAATTTGTATATTAGTTATGCTG
>NW_015232926.1:0-727 GCF_001447785.1 Gekko japonicus | reverse complement strand
TTTATGGTTTTCTAGCTATAAACTGCCCCAAAGCGAGGGGAGGGGTCTGACTGCAAAGCCATCGTGTATAAGGGTTTATCATCATAGGTTCATACATATGCTTTTGATAATGCGCACTTGCTCCCACTGCACATACAAGTGCCCTTTATAAAATGCCAGCATGGTAAACAGAAAACAAACAGACAAGTGTGAACAGTCAATGCTGTACCCTGTAGTCTCATTGAGCTAAAGGTATACCAGCAGCACACAAAGGAATCCATAATCGTGCTAACAAAAGGAATATGAACCAGGACCAGGTACCAAAATCTAGTTCCTTCCCACTTTACACCAGTCTAACCCTTCTGCCCCTGGTGCCACAATGCTTTTCTTCTCCTCCTCTTTCCGCCAGACATTGTCTCCATAAAACGTACAAGATTCCCTCATATTTTTGCAGCTTCGCTTTCTAGAAAGCATTGATTAGTCCTGGCTATAAATACATTGTTCCAAATGTCTATCTACTATTTGTAGCTATTCCTTTGAACCTTCCTGTATCTTTCTGTCACTGTCAGAGGAGCCAGAGAGGGTTATGCAAGGAAAAGAGATAAACTGGAGATTAGCCAGCCTAAATCACAGATTACAAAGTAGAGAGGCATGAAAGCAAGAAGCGGGTAGTAGTAGCCAGTTGACAATTTGTTCTTCCTGAAATATGAATAATTCAGAGTGATTAGTAAAGGTAAAGGTTCCCTTG
>NW_015232925.1:0-727 GCF_001447785.1 Gekko japonicus | reverse complement strand
CCAGATTTAAATATCCACAGATTTCGTCATGCTGATATATTGACAAATAACATTACTGACCAACACATTGTATTTCATGGACATTTCACACAGCATGCAGAAGTCAACCCAAATTGGCCATTGAGCCTCCCAAACCCTGCTCTCTTAGTGCACCCTGTTTCTCTTCCTTCTTCTGGCCTTTGTAGTCCATCTGCAAGAGAATTATAACCTGCTTTTGGGACCTGACCCACAGTCTGAGAACCACTGACATAGACAGGTCTTCTGCTTTAAAGTTCAGTATTTTTTTTTCTTGAAATAAATTGGTAGATCTGAGTAAACAATGAAAATGAACAAACAGAAAGCATACATATAAGCATAGACTAGAAGTAATGCTGTCACACAAAGATGCCTGAACACATGCATAAGATAAAACGCTGTAGAACGTCCAAAGTTATTTAAAAAATTCGCACTTAGTATAATCTTCTGTACAGTAACACTCAACACAGAAGCTTTACTCTGAAGCATTTAAGTTGCTCTTCGGTCAGCCCTGACAATGAATAACAGAGATTGTGATGAAATAAACTTTCCACCTCCTAACTGGAGCAGCTTACACAACATCTCTACGAATTATAAAAGGGTCTTGTTGAATGCAAGACTCAACAAAACACGTCACAGAAAAGATTACCAAGTTGCATAAAAAGGATTGCCTTAAAAATTATACATATTTCCTTCTCTGAGCCTCCCCCAA
>NW_015232924.1:0-727 GCF_001447785.1 Gekko japonicus | reverse complement strand
CAAGGTAGGTACCATTTGGCAACCCTAGTCTGGGACAAACTAATTCTGTTTTCCCTCACTCCGGATGCCCACTGCTTGCCTGCGAAGAAATTTCAAACCTCATTTATTACTCTTCTAGGATGTTGGATCCCCGGCTGAGTCTGTTATACTTTAAGAACAGTGAGCTGGAGATCAGCACAACCACGGGCACGGTCCAGCAAGAAAATTTGCTTACGCTCAGGCCAGCTCCAGGGCAGGAAAGAGTCTTAATGTGCAGATCTCTGCAGGAACTTGACTGCAGCCCATTTTCGGTAGATCACAAATATTTAGATGCCCACCAGAAAAGAGAAGGCTAGAAGCTGTTTATGTTTCAAGCTATTCAGAGCCACGCACGGGGGAGAATTACACAGGGATAGTTGGGGTAGGGAATGGCCACAGGCAAACCCCCAAATGTCTGGAGTTCTTTACAATGTTGATGTTTGCACACAGGGATATTGAGAGGGGGAGATTCCTGTTTTCAACAGGATTTGCTGGTACACAACTCGTGTCACATTAACGTCCTGGGGTTTTTCAAGGCTAAAATATGACTAAAAAATAACACACGTCTCTCTGAGACTTGAAAGAACATTGCTCGAAGCAGGAAGTATGTTATGCAAACTGATACAGTCCTATACCTCAGTGGTCTTCAGACTCGGGCCTTCTTGAGCTACAGGCACTTTACTATAAGCCATGTGATACTGGAGACTTA
>NW_015232923.1:0-727 GCF_001447785.1 Gekko japonicus | reverse complement strand
AGAGTCACAACAGAGAATGCAGGAATGGTTTTTGATATTGCCCACACCTAGCAGTTCTGGGATGAAAGTGGAAAAGCCTGGATGGATTTCTATCAGCTGTGTTGTAAACTAGGCCATCCTAAATATTCCCTTGGATCTGATACATCATTAAAGCAAATAGTAAGGTTTAAACTGGCTTTTAATGGTCCAAAAAGTGTATTTGTTGTAGCAGATTAATGGACTTTCTCAGCCCACTCATACTTTCCATTTAAAAAGCACTGCTGAAGTCAGTTTGAAGTTTCCTACAAGAGGAGGTGGGACACTTAGTTTAAGTAAATTATTCACATTAGGTTCACATACGATTTGTATATGCTTTCGACCTGCTCCACAACTGAAGCATGTTTGCCACAGCTATAACAAGTGTTCTCTTAAATTAACACATACACTGTCTAAAGTTCAGATGTGTGCGTAAGCACATGATGGAAATGAACTGAGAAGCATGAGATAATTAGGGCTTCCTTATTGGAGTTCAAAGGTTTATGGATATATGTTTAAATTTCCACATACGTAACTGACTGCCATCAGTTCCTACACCTACCCAGGTGGCAATTCCCCCTTGAAGGTAGTACTGTTCCTACTTTATTCCTTTACATACTCCCAACTATATCATTTTGGCCACAAATGTGTTGTCTATTGCAATGATATGTGCATTATGTCCAGTGTAAAAAAAGGTAAAGGTAAAGGTTCC
>NW_015232922.1:0-727 GCF_001447785.1 Gekko japonicus | reverse complement strand
GGGGGCGCCGCCCGGGGGGGGGGGGGGGGAGCAGGCTATCCACAGAGATGATGGGCCTAGACTCTTTGCAGGTACCATGCCCAGGACTCCAGACCCAGACACCTACGAACTTCCACTCCACTCCTGAAGCTGAGGCTGTTAAGCGCAAAGCACACCATAGAGGTCTGTGTGGGAGAACAGGCTCATGTAGGGAGAGAGGCCCATCCTTCAAAGCACAGCCCTTGCCTCTCCCGCATCCCGCCCATGAGACTTAGCCTGTGCTTGGTGTTGAAATTAAATGAAAGGAAATGGGGACTGTAGGGGCAAGTTATTTGGCTACCCCAAGAAAGGGAACTTTAGGCGAGGACACTGAATATTCCACTGACCCCCTTATCCCCTTGAGAATCACTCAGTGTACATTGAACAGATAAAGTCTGGTTGTTCAGTTGAAAACCAGGCGTTGTCCCAAACAGAATGACCAGCCTTTCATGAATGAAGTACTTTCCTGCATTCCCCGTATGATTAAAAACCGCTGCAAACTCCGTATGAATTCCTTATTGTTCCTCACACGCAGCTATTGTCTTCATAATACCTAAAAAAGCAAACAAGACAAAAATGAGCAGGCTTCAGTGGTCTAGGAGCAGAAGCCAGCGCTTCTGTGCCCTGTTTATTTGTGAAATCTATATGTTGCTTCTCGGGAGTTCTGCTACCTTTGGTTCTTCGCTTAGGTGACTGCTCAGCTGAGAAA
>NW_015232921.1:0-727 GCF_001447785.1 Gekko japonicus | reverse complement strand
TGATTTTAAATGTGGATCATGAATCAAACTACCTACTCTGGCCCTACACAAACGTCTGCATCTTCCTCTTTCTTTAGACATATTCCTTATGCCACTGTAGCCTTTTTCCTGCAGGGAGGGTTGAATTGATGGGGGGGGGGACATTTCACTTAATGCCACGTCTGATTGGCTATTGAACCCCACCAGCCTGTCTCTTCCAGGCACTGGTCTTCGTGCGGCAACTGTGATATCGATCGGGTGAACTGTACAAACTCTGCTCTTTTTTATACAGAGATAGATAGATATGGATAATTCAGCAAAAACGAGTCTTCTTCTGAAATTACGCCTGCTATCAAGGGGAGATTAATTCCCCCTTTAATTCCTGCTTTTCAGCAACTCTCCTCTGATTCATTGATATCACAGAACAAATTAGTGCCGGACATAACCAAACAGTGCGATCCAGCACCATGTGGGTCCCCCTGTTATCTGAAAGCAAAGTAGCAGATGGCTATTAATTAATTTATTTTAACGAAAGGCTTGTTGGCCTGACTTGAAAGTCGACAGAATTACAGCCGTCTCTCTGCTGAATAGTGCTTGTGCTGCTTAATTTTGCCGCAGACCCCTCCCCCAAATAAATGTCTCTCTGATGTAACAAGATAACTGACAGGAGACACGTCTATGCTCAGTGATGCAGTCCTATGGAGCACACGCATGGGCACATCATGAATCAGACCCTTGGTCCATCAAG
>NW_015232920.1:0-727 GCF_001447785.1 Gekko japonicus | reverse complement strand
TTATTTAGTGTGTGTGACCACAGCCCATACCTGCTGCTTTGCCAAAACTTTTCTTGGTCAGTAGTCAGTGACTTGGGAAAGGAAAATAATCTGTGTACCTCGTTGTAGTTCTTGAATCAATTGAGGATAGTTATGCAAATAACAACAACAATAAAGATAACAATAACACTCCATCGGTATTTCAGAAAGTTAGGATTTTGGCTATTCATAAACTTTGTTTCAAAACACCTTCTGTTGCCATGTGACAAGGCAAAACATATCACATATGCTTAACAACCGGCTTGAACATATTTTGTCTTTCCACGTTTCTAGGGGTTCGTCAGGCATAATGATGCATTGAAGCCGAGGAAACGTCCAGCAGGGACAAATGGTCGCCTCTGTCCAACAGCATTTCCTTTCACAAAAACAGCCCGATATTTCTCATTGTTTAATGACTGAGCAAAGATGAATGCTACTCAATATCCCTTGTATTACGAGCTATACTCTGTTCATTGGTGCACTCCACAGATTCTTATTGCCTCTTCTGTGGTGCCACCCATTTGTTTAGTTTGGTATGATTTAGTACAATACCAAGAATGCAACTTGGTTATGGCCGTTTATCTTTCAAAGGTATAAACCTCGTTCCATATTAAGGTGCCATGGACCAGCCAGGGCTCAGCAACAGTCAGGACTCCTTAGAGGAGCAGGGTCCCTGTATAGACAGCCCAAAGTCAACAGAAACCAACCA
>NW_015232919.1:0-727 GCF_001447785.1 Gekko japonicus | reverse complement strand
AAATGGTACACATTAGGAACAGATGCGGCATGTGGCAGCTTTTCCTTACCTGTCAACTCCCACATATGGGGGGGGGGATGTGTGTGGGAGCATTTCTCCAGGTAGACATAACACATTTGCATTAAATTTTAAAAGGCTCAGCTAAAGGAACCTACACTGGTCTACTGACTACTGCCTTCTGATGTACTTAAAAGAAATCTTGTTTGTCAAAAGCATGAAAAAAAATCCTGTGAATTTAAAAATAAATTAAAAATTAATTTTAATAAATTATGAATATATTTTCCGGCTGTCAGGATTTTGAGATGGCAGACTTGGATTTAAAAAGACTTCTAAATATCTCTCCTCTCTTTGCTTACTCAGGCCTGAGATGTGTGAGTTTATATTAGGGGAAAAATATGTTTGATGAATATTTTACTTTATAAACAACAAATACTTTTTTATCTTGAAGGGTTTTAGAGGGAGAAAAATGTTCTGATATTATTTCTTTTGCAATTGGTATAAATGCTAAGAAGGTTGTTCTAACTTCTGCCACCAACACTGAACTTGGGAGAGCTCTCGTGGAATGAAATGATAGCAAAACATGACCTACGTTTGAATATAGAATCTAGTCTGCATCGTGTGGGTGGCCTTGAAGAGCCACTGTGGGTGAATAATAGACAACCATTGATCAAAGCCCTGTGCATTATTAAAAACTTCTGGCTTGGGCCCTGACCTGGATAGCCCAGGC
>NW_015232918.1:0-727 GCF_001447785.1 Gekko japonicus | reverse complement strand
GCTTTTTTGTAGTGTTTTATCAATGCACAAACAGGCACTAGTGACACAGGGGTCGGGGATATGTAAATGAACGGAAAATCGTATGCAATGATGTCAGCTTCTGCAGTTCCAAGCTGTTTGTTTGTCTGTTCTGTTCCCTTAAATGTGAGCTGATGCGGAAATGGGTTGGAGAGTGGATTGTGGTGTAAGAGCCCTCCAATTTAGAAACTCTCGCGCATAAATCTCGCTCTGCATAGCGGTCCCATCTGGACCTTGCCAAATGGACGTGGCCCTTCCAAAATAATTCACCATGTCAGTCAGTTAACACAAAGTTTATTTTGTACAAGGCCTCCTTCTAGCCCAAAACACTTAACTGAATTAACATTAGTAGAAAGCCGCTTGTGATGAATGAAAGGAAGCGGCACTTTGGAGGCATTAGAAATGGCGAGCCAATTAAAGCATTTAGCGTCACAGCTGGGAGAAGGAAATCGAGTGGAGGCACCAAGAAGGAAAGAGTTGGGGGAGGGGCAGGGCAGTATTGGAGCAGGAAGAGATTGTACTGGCGATTGGAGCGAGAGGAGAAGGCAGAGGTCTAAAGATCTGGGATCAAGGACCTTCACGGACTGCCTTCTACTCCATTAGCCCACCCATACAATCAGGTCCTCTGGACAGACCTCCCAAAAGCTTTAGGGTGTGGAACTGGGCATTGCAAGGTGCAACAGTGTCACATCCAGCCACATGACCAGAA
>NW_015232917.1:0-727 GCF_001447785.1 Gekko japonicus | reverse complement strand
GAGTTAATCACCCTTACTGAAAATTACTTGATGGCAGAGGGAGGGCACAAGGGCCCAGAGAAGTTCCGACCACCACTTGGGGGCACGGGGGCCCCTGGGCAATGGGGCAGATCCTTCACTCCTCTGTGAGAAGGATGCGCAAGGCCAGCAGCCCGTAGACGCTTGCTGGAGACCCCGCTCCAAGGTGTTTTTCAACAGAGGCCAAAGAGTGATGGGTACAGCAGCCCGAGGGAGAGCGAGTGACCCAAGCGAGGCACCCAGGGGGGCATCACTCGCCAGAGGCCCTTTCTTCGCTTGTGGGCAGATGGGGCACTTCCAGCATGAGTGCCCCGTGATGGAATGTGAGGCCGCTTGGCATACTGCCTTGCCCACCTGGGGCTCCTTCCAGGGATGGCCACCTTTCACTGTAGTACTTTATCTATACGGCCAATGGATTGAGGCCCTGCTGGACTCTGGGAGCGTGATCTCCATGATCCATGTGGATCTCATGCCTTCCTACATGCCCGTCCAACGATGGACCCAAATTTACTGTTTCTCGCACCATTTGCATAAGTGGCCGGTGCTGCGCATGCCCATGATTATACAGGGTGAGACACATACCCTGGAAGCTGCCAAGGTTCCTACGCTACCCTACCCAGCCCTCCTTGACCAGAACCTGAAGATTTTCCGGCAGCTTCTACATGACATGACCCAAGGCGAAGGATCAACGCTTGCTGGAAGTGAAACC
>NW_015232916.1:0-727 GCF_001447785.1 Gekko japonicus | reverse complement strand
AAAAAAAGCTTGAATCCCTGCATGTAAACAGCTAAGAAAGCTATCAAAGCATGGAGATATTCAGTGTTCAGCCCAGTATCCAGGGCTGGCTTGGGATGGAGCAGAGATTGCCAGTTGCCAGCATGGAGAGGCAGCCCTAATTGTTTTCACCGTCAAAGTAGTCAATAACTGTGCAGTGATGGTGTCCCTTGGGCCTGTGCTGAGGCTGTCCACTTGATTTCCCCAGACGTGGCGAGGTGAAGCAGGTCTCTTTGGGCTAATCTACACAGCCGGCCTTCCAGAGGCAGGGATTCCCCCATCTGTGGAGGCACAGACTCTTCACTGCACCTATCAGCAGGCACTGAAAAGGGATGGGGACAAATCAACCCTTTCAACTCTCCTGATTGTGAGAACTGGGCTGGTTCACCATGCATGCTTGGCTATGCAACTGCGCTGCCAGAGATCAGTAGAGCTCTGCACATGCTCCTTAGACACAAGAAATCTAACACGACTTAAACTGCCTATGCCTAACACTGGTTAATTTCATGTCACCTCTGTCCAGTTAACTGAAATATTTATATTCTGCACGCCCAGCATGTATGGAGTAGACCTAATAAAACAAAACGCGATCAGAATCCTTTTGTCAGGTATGCTTAAAGGCTATGTGATCCCAGATGCCGCAGGAATGGAGAAAAGGTGCAGGATGTGACAATGGGCACAACATTCAGCTTTGATTTAAACCCCCCCC
>NW_015232915.1:0-727 GCF_001447785.1 Gekko japonicus | reverse complement strand
TGCTTGGCCTGCAATGCTTGTAGAGGTGTCATCAGACAGCATGGCAAAAGCTAGCAATCCCAAGATCCATTCAGAACCAACAAACCTGATGATTGGGCCCAGGCGGAGATCAAAGTTCTTTTCAATGATCTCAAGCAGCTCGTCTTCAGATCTGTCTGATGTGCCGTAGTGGAACACCGAAATGGCTAGGGGGTGACTCAGCCCAATTGCATACGACAGCTGCGGGGATAAAGTAAATTCAAGTCCCTTGCAAATGAAGAGCTTTTCTGTCAGTGAGAATATACAGCTCAGTAGCTAGCGAGAACAGATAACTACAGCTTGGGATCTCTTGTGGGTAATTTATCAGAAGGACATGCCGTTAGCCGATAACTAGGTTTATCCTGCTGTGCTGTAAGGTCTAGTGCTGTCCTCCCACCAAGACAGATGTTATAGCCTCTTCTTAAAAGTGATGACCGAAAAGTGGTGAAGGGCACAAAACTAGTTTACTCGGACGGATGGTATTTGTAGTACTCTGAAAAACAGAAGTTCATCTTTTGCTTGGCCTAAGGAGTTTATTTAAAGTTTTTTTAAAAAAATCAAGGCTAATTTGCTTTGGCACATAAAGTATCAAATCAAGTCCAAGTTTCTCAGATAGCAGGTAGGCGTTAAAGAAAAACACTGGATCTAGGCTGCAATCCTATGCTTGTGAGTAAGTCCCACTGGATAGCTCAGGCTAGACTGATCTCAT
>NW_015232914.1:0-727 GCF_001447785.1 Gekko japonicus | reverse complement strand
TACTATGTTAATAAGGACCATATACTAGTATGCAGTAAACAGCAGAGATTAAAGCTTCACATAATGAAGAGATAAGAAGAAAGATAATAAAAACACCTGAGATTGCTCATTTCTGTTCAGAGGATTTGAATTTTAGGTTTGTTCCAAAGGCAGATAGAAATACATCACCTGTATGATAATTCCTTTTGTTTTATATTCCACTTCAAGTGCTTTGGAGAATGTGTACACAAAAGCCTAAATTGAAAAAATGAAATATATTGAGTAAGGAGGAAATTACATTGCTTGTATACTTATATACATGGACATCTGACTATTACTGCAACATCAGACTTCATTTCCAGTTCTTTTGACTTCCCTCCTTTGAAAGTATTTGGGATCCCCCGAGTCTTCCTTACTGACATTAGCTCATTTGATAATTTTATTGCTGGATATTCTTCTTAGTGGGGATGCAAAGAATGGTGCCTGTAAGGACATCATTAATTTCAATTGATTACGTTAATTGTGTTAATTCAAATGAACAGGTACAGAAGTCTGCGCTTGGTCAGAGATGGGCAGAAGGTCACTCGGAAGTGACCAGTCATTCTCCAAACAATTAAAAGTAGCTCTCTGCTCCCCCTCCAGTGCTGCTGAAATCAATTTATTATGTTCCCTTTAAATCTACCACAGCAGCTTTTCTCCTCTTTAGGCATACACCTATTTGCATCTTCCTTGGCTGTGGTCAACATTA
>NW_015232913.1:0-727 GCF_001447785.1 Gekko japonicus | reverse complement strand
TTGCTCAGCAAAATGTGTGCATGTAAATAAGTGTTCTAGGAATTGCCTTTTTAGTAGCTGTGTTGAACAGTTGAACAAGTGACAGGGTTAATAACTGGGGAGCCTGAGAGCTGACCAGAGATTAAATTCCAGCTGCCTGGGTCTGCCAAGACTGACTACATGGCAGAGGTGACAGATGATGTCTCTGGAGGAAGGATGCCTGCCATGAAGCTGTTTAAGAGCAGTATTTCTCAAATATAGCAGAACAGGAATGGAGGAAACTAAAGGAAGGACTAAAATAATATCCAAAGGAAGAACTAATATAATCCTGGAGGATAGGAATAAAAATAATTGACCCATTTTGGGGTACATAAAACTGGAGAGAGAGTGACAAGAACAGAAAAAAATAAAGGAATTGAAAAAAAAACAGTGTTTATGTTCTAACCTGTATAATCATTATTTCTGAAGCATTGGTTAACTAGTTGATGGGGTTCCATTTTAATTACTGCATTGTCAAGGAAATGGCACATATTTGTTTGGGGAATGGGAGATATTTTGGTTGTCTAGTAGTCCGTGACCTTCCCTGGTTCTTAAAACATATATGTTGTTATATTTTTAATTAATTGAAGAATGGCTTCTATTGTTTATTAAGATTTATCTTGAACTATTTTCAGTACATGAAAAAAGGCAGAAGAAAAAACATGGTAGCAGCAGTCATAATAGGGTTGCCAAATCCTCCCTGGCCACC
>NW_015232912.1:0-727 GCF_001447785.1 Gekko japonicus | reverse complement strand
TGCTGGGGACAAACAAGGATACTGATGCCTTACTTCAGTGGATGCTGGAAATGAAATGGCAACTCTGAAAATAAGTGTGCATGTGCCACCACCCAGCCAACTACCACCCCCAGCTTTACACTGCTTGAAATGGCTACCAAGTGATGTATTTGGTTATGGACACTGGCTTTTCTGCTAACTTTTCTACTGCACAACGGGACTGAAGAGAGTAGAGAGCTACAGATCACATGCTGTGCCTTGAGAAGGAACATTAAATATCATACACCAAAACCCATTAAGTAGCACAGGCGTTTAAACTCCACTGAGAACAATATTCATGGCTTATTGGATGGGGCCATAAAGTCTGCTTTGCAATACACTGCGAGGGCTCCTGCTGAGATTCAGACCAGGTGGGAAGACTATCTCTGCGCCTTCTGCCAACTTTTCTGCCGCATTCTGTTGGAGACGTTAGCTCACTCACTTTTTCAGAAAGGCAAGGCTGCCAACCGGTGAAATACTTTCAACCAGTCAACTGTTTTCAACTGATTAATACAATATAGTTACATGCAACCTCAGAGGGAGGGCAGGAAGCAGCCAGACACTCCTCCATCGTGCTATTTCTGGTTACAGCTCAGCTGAGAGAAATCCCTCTCTATTACTATTAAAATTTAATAGCCATTCATATGGGTTTCTGCTTCCTGTGAGTTCCTTTGGAAGCCAAGTTTGATCGACAAGTAGAATAAGAATA
>NW_015232911.1:0-727 GCF_001447785.1 Gekko japonicus | reverse complement strand
GGGAGCCCAGAAGGCTTCTTTGGAAGGGCTGGGCAGGGAACTGGCTGCAGCGGCCTCCTTCAGACAGCAGGGGCCAAAGGAGAAGCGGCAATACTTGAAGAGGGGGAAAAACCTGGATGACGCTGAGCAGTAGACTAAGCAAAGCAGGGACGAGACCCAGGTGCCAGGCGGCACAGGGGCTGAAGGAGGGTAAGGACAAAGCGTAGGTGGAGAGTCAGGGTGCTGAGGGAAGTCTGGGAGAGGCGCAGAGTGGAGAAGAAGCTTTGCAGACAGAAGAACTGGGGGGGCGGGCGCGCAAACCCCATGCACACTCAGGTACAGGAAGGCCTCACCTCTTTTGTACAAGGCGATCTGCCCTTCTGGCTAAAGCTGCACATCTGTTTGCCACTCTCTGGGCAGTCTGTGCTGGAGAAGTCCACTATAATGCTGCACCAGATCCGGGGCCCAAACTGTTCCCCTCGGTGCGACAGCCGCCAGTGAGACGTGTAAGTTCCTTCCACCGGGGGGGCCACAAACTCTACAGACACGATTCCCACTTGCCCTGGCCGCAGGGAAGGCACGGTCACATCTCTCTTCTCGGAGGACAGCAGAGTCAAGTTCCCCCACATGAATTTCAGCTGAAGGGCAGAGAAGAAGCACAGAGACGTCCATTATTTTTCCTCAGAGGAAGGGGGTGCCCCTCTGCTGTGGCCTGTGAGATTCACAGAGAAATCCCCGCTCAGGCCTT
>NW_015232910.1:0-727 GCF_001447785.1 Gekko japonicus | reverse complement strand
TACTGCCGGAGCACCGCTCTGCTGCGTTCTGGCAGGAAATGACCCCTGGTATTACCTGTGCCTAAGTCTTCATTCCAGCCAGAAACCACAACAGGTTTTTGTTCCATATTGCTACAACAGAGATGCAAGCAACTGGTTTCAGAAGAAGGGCACTCATGCAGTCTAAACTTCTCACTAACAAACACAACCAACTAAACAGGGATTCCACTCCATGAGACCAAACCAACCCACCCAAGTATCAGAGGGGAAGCAGGCTGTTTCACTGTAAGGTATATAATAACAATGCCACAGGCATGCCTTATGACCCTCATCTTCTCTCATATCTGTGTCACAACTGCCTGGGTCCAGGGCGAGCTGTAGCAGTGCCACTGCTACCTATGCAGGGAGTGTCATAAGCCTTGCTCGGGCACTACTGCAGGAAGGTGTTTGGGGTGACCAGATACCACTTGTTTTTGTTTTGTTCTTTAAATTATTAGATTTTTTAGAATATAACACCATAAGAATGCCTTATTCTCCTAGCTACAGAAAGAAACAAAGAGGTATTATAACTCAAGAGGCATAAGGAAGCAGTCTCTCTCATACCTTACAGTTTCATGATTCCAGCATGTTCTGAGATTGGCTTTCCTAGATTGGGGGTGGGGGTGGATTCCAGTTGTAAGAGCAGGCTGTTCAGTCCTTAAAGTTTTACATTTTTGTAGTCCGAGACAATTTAAATGGCTTCCCCCCC
>NW_015232909.1:0-727 GCF_001447785.1 Gekko japonicus | reverse complement strand
TAATTTAGTAGCGTGCAGTCCAAATTCTAAATGGAAGCCTCCGCCCTCCTCTGGACGCAGGACAGCTGGCCCTCCCCAATCTCCGCGTAGGCTTGGCGGTGGCTCGCTTGGAAGGGTTTGTAACTCCGGTGCTGGGTGCTGTACAAAGAGGCACGCATCCTCTCATGTGCACGAAACCGAGCCAAGAACATGACAATCTGCAGAGAGCAGAAGTCCAGGCCGTTCGTGTCAAGAAAAACTCAGCACGAGGCTCTGAGCGTTTTGGGAACGCAGTGTTTGTTTTTGCCTGTGCTTTTTCGATTTCCTCCCCCAAAAAACTCCCCCTCCCGCCCCGAAAGACGAGTTGGATCCTTTTCTTCCTGCAGAGCAGACGTTGGTGGTACAGATACGATGCGGAGGTGTGGTTGGCCGTCCCATCTGTGCCCGGGGAGAGAGCTGGCGGGTGGTTCGCATGGTGGGGCCGAGTGGGCGTGCGAGGACAGTCACAGGGAGAGGTGGGCTTCTCTCCAGCAACGACCCCACAACATTTGTGCGTGTCACTCAAAACGCCTCTGCCGCTATCGGGCAAGGCAGCTGTTCCCTAAAGGCGCCGCTTCCGAGTTTTAGCTCTTCTGCAACTGCTGAAGTCTTCGAACCGCTTCACGCGTGTCTTTGTATCCTGGGACCAACGACATGTGCGAATGAGCTGTCACAGGTCTGCCGCAGTTCTCCGTAGAGAACTTTCCTG
>NW_015232908.1:0-727 GCF_001447785.1 Gekko japonicus | reverse complement strand
TGAGAGTTTCAAACTCCTTGCCCATTCAGTATATACAACACACACATAAATTAGCTAGAGTGGCAGGTTATACACAAAAATGGCATTTCCCCTGTACCACCTCGACTGCCTGCCCCTCCTTAAGAAGACTCATTTCACGCTTAGAAGAACTTGGCTTTGAAAGAATTCCCAAGTTACCTGACAGGAAAGTGAAAACGGCTTTACAGTCGGCAAAGGCTATTGAATTGACGCTGGGAGCAGATACTGAAGGTCACAATCCTGGTTGGCAGACAGTTCCAAATTGGTATTCCGAACAGCCACCCACTTCACATCCACCACAACGTTTAGGCCTTCACGAGCAAGGTCTGCCGTTTGACTGAGAATGGGGTAGAAAGTGACAGGGGAAAAGTTTGCTGACCAACAGTGCTATATGTGTTTTTTTTCCTGTGAGATTATCTGTACTCAACAGAGGGAGTGAACGCATTCTCCCTTTCTTTACAACATGTCAGTGTTTTTGAAAGAGATTGTTTTGCCGGTGTCAAAAAAGGAGTCGCGTATCAAAAGAAATGTGTGGTACCTGAGCTCTGGCTGTGTCATCCAGCTAAGATCCAGACACATAGGGCCCCACTTGATGGAACTGTTTGTCTGACAAGGTCTTGGTTCACCTGACCTGTCACAGATGGTGCAGACCACCTCTTTCCCACTTCCGCTCCTGTCCGATGGCCAGAGTTGCAAAGACGGGGGGGGG
>NW_015232907.1:0-727 GCF_001447785.1 Gekko japonicus | reverse complement strand
CCTCCATTTGCCACTTTTCTTTTTAATGACAAAAACAGGAGTATTCCAGGGGCTTGTAGAAGGCTCTATGTGTCCGGCAGCAAGCTGTTCTGCAACCAGAGCACTGAGAGCCTCCAATTTGTCCTGGGGAAGTGGCCACTGATCAACCCAGACAGGTTCCTCAGTGAGCCACTGAAGTGGCAAGGCATGCAAGGACATCCTTTCACTCCCCAATAGTTAGCGTGGTCCCCAATTTACTAAGGACATCACGCCCCCAAAGGTTCAAGTGAACAGGCAAAACAAACGGTCGAACTTGAACATGGACAGAAGACCCAGGGAGAGAAACAGACAGAAATTGGGTGCTTTGCTGAGCAGATTGCTTTCCTCCCACCCCCCAGACACTGGGGCAGTCCTCAAGAGGCCAGGCAGGTGGCCACTGTTTAGCACTGATTACCGAGACATCTGCACCAGTGTCAATAATTCCAGAAAAATTCTTGCCCTGAATGCAGAGTACCTGTTGAGGTCGGGCTGACGTGAGTGTGGTCGTAAGACCCACAAGGGTTGCTAGAGAGCTAGGTGTATCAGTGGACTCAGGATCGGTGCTTCCCCGCTGGCGATTAATGCCTCCTGCGGGGAGAGCATAAGGAACAAGGATAAACTGGGCAGGGACGGTTCCCTTGGGAAGCGTTTGAGGAAGGTTGGTCCAAAGCTGAATTTGAATGACTCCCGTGTAATCAGAATTTATCAC
>NW_015232906.1:0-727 GCF_001447785.1 Gekko japonicus | reverse complement strand
GTCCTTCCACCCCAAACCACCTTGGTGGTATTTACACTGCAGAGGTTGTTACACACATGTAGCAACGAGAACGCATCCGTATCTGGGCCAACCAGGCTCCAGTTTCAGCCATTGGGAGCCGTCGCCTGACTCGGCCTGAATGCTGGCAGGCCAGAGGGTAAAATCGATGAGGCCTTTGATCAGGGAATCGTTGGGCCTTGATCAGAAAATCGTGCTAATTAAGGCCTGGAAAGACAAATGGCGCTTCTTGCCCGGATGCACTGCGACGAGGTTCTGGGGAGCGGCGGCTGCTCCCGATCGATCCTGCGCTCCCCTCCCCTCCCCCAACCCTCCACCTCTCTTGACCTGTATGTTCTTCTGAGGCTCATCTGAAAAACATGCTCTGTTAAAAATATATATATATGTGCGGTGTATCTGGAGCAACCCTGGCTCCTGATGCGTGCGCCTCTTGTTGCAGAACGGCATAACCATTTCAGAGGCGGAGGGGAAACGGCCTTATTGATTAAGGGGACAGGCGGAGAGGGAACGCCGCCTCGCCTGGGGCACCTCAATCGAGTTACTTCCACTGCCGCTTGCCGTTCCAGCTGGAAAATTGGGTTAGGAGCGAACAAATAAATAAATAAAGCAAAGCAGGCCGAGCTTGACAGACAACCAGATGCTGACCCCGAGCATGGCCTCCCCTGGGCTAAACGAATGCAGGCCTAATGTCAAGAATCTCGCCCTCTGC
>NW_015232905.1:0-727 GCF_001447785.1 Gekko japonicus | reverse complement strand
AATAATAATAATAATAATAATATAAAAAGGTCCAAAGAACAATCTTTAAAGAAAAGCCATATAATACCCTTTGACTCAGACCAACCAGAATGACTCACTCAGTATGCAAACTTTCCAGTATGGGATCAGTGCAAAGAGGCCATGTCCTACTTGGAGAACAGCCAGGCTACAGGGGTTCACGCCCCTGAATCCCCACTGGGAAAGGATCCAGAATAGGAATGGCTGTACACATTTGGGGCAAGACGCAGAGTCGGAACTTCCTTGAGGGGAGGGGGCGTCAAGGAGAAAAGCAACCCTCCCCCGATGCCTCTCGCATTCCCTGACATAAGATCCCTTTATTAAAATTATGTTTATATTTTGCAACGATATCCCCCCCGTTCTTGACAAAGGAAACCAAAACATGCCTTCAGGATCGGTTGTGCAAATAGGAGAATTTAAGCAAATATGGTTGTTTTTATTCTGAATTCTGGGAATGCACCACTTGGGAATTTTGGGCAATGAGCTGTGTGAAGCCGGGTGGGGGCAACCAAGGACAATCGTCTGAAGGGAGGGGAGCCAAAATGATCCATGCTCCCTCCACTCCCTGAACACTATTCTAGAGGGTGTCTTCTGTCCTCCACAACAGTGAGAGCCAGAAACTTGTAGATGTCAGAAACAGAGGTTTTCAAGGACCTGAATTTGGGACAAATAACATTTTCCCTGCCCTGCCCCGGATGGCCCAGGCTAG
>NW_015232904.1:0-727 GCF_001447785.1 Gekko japonicus | reverse complement strand
CCCCACGCGCACACACACCATAATCACTGCTAGCTCCTGGAGACCCAGAACATAGCAGATTGCATGTTACCATAGCAACCAAACTTAGATGAGAATGATCTCTACTACGCCTAGCACGCCGAGGGAGTGGCAGCTGGTTGCAAAGGTTGAAGTAGGTAAAAGGCAGGAAAAAGTTGAGCAGCAGATGGCTGGGAAAGTATTCCCAAAAGCCAGGAAGGGCTTGGGCTCTCATTGACTGATTTATGGTGGAGAAACCCTATGTCACAGAGTCACTGCCCCTGGAAAATCATTACCCCGGAATGGGTACTTTTAAAGAAATGTTGTAATTTTGCACACACTTCGACAGTCCTGGGGTGCTCCACTGCCTTTCCACACATACATCTCCCATAACTGCCTCTCCCAACTGTAACTGCTGCTGACTGTGTTTCCACTGCTGCTATTTTTTAAAGAAATACAACCAGATATGCCATAAACATGTTTTTGAAAGGTAACTGTACAGTTGGGTTCCTAGAACACTTTGCTTCAGAAGCCACAGTAGGTGGGGGATGTTGAATACTACCAGCATCTGCTCCCGGGACTGGTTTGTTCCCTGAGCAATTCTGTGGATACTCAAGAGGAGTACCAAAAACGCCATCGGAAAGTGCTACCTGCCAAAGGCCCTCTATCATTATCCTGACAGAAATATGGTAGGCAGAGCAGAATTGTGAGAAATATTATGAAGGGGGTG
>NW_015232903.1:0-727 GCF_001447785.1 Gekko japonicus | reverse complement strand
GCTGGCATCCCTAGGAGCAGCACCTGGGAGAGGCTCTGGCTTCCATGCCTTGCTGATAGGTCTTCCAGAAGGCATCTTGTTGGCCACTGTGGCTGGGCCAGGGCCAGGCATTGGAATTAATGGCAGAAGAAGGAGTTGAACCTGGGTCTCCGAGAGCTAACTGTAACCATTATGCTGTGCTCCCTCTGTTATTGGATGAGTGAGCGACTTGGCCTTTGGGGGGAATGCCCAGGACCATGCTGTACATCCAGGACAGCCTTCTGCACACCCACTGAAATGGCTCCTTGGCTGCCTTCTGTAACAATAAATGGAATTTGGGTTAAGACTTCAGTGTCTGCTTTTTGGCGGCAGTGAAGCTGCGTTTTAAGCCTTCTCCATTAGCAACAATATGTACCAGAATTCTCTCTAAACAGTCAGGCAAAAGGCCAATGAATTAATCACAAAGGAAGAGTTCTTGGCAGGGGAAACCTGATCATCTGCTCCCTTCTTGAAGCTCCCCTAAATGGTGTCCGTGCTTCCCATGACAGCGGTCAGAGAACAGAACCGCCAGCCAGCAGAAGGGGGGGGATGCATCCCAAATGCAGGGGCTGCCCTCTCTCAAACGAGCACCCTCACCCCTTCTCCATCACTCTTCCGCTCCTTAAATCGCCAGAGGGCAGGAGGGCAACCCCCCCTTTTATTTGTTTGTTTACAGACTTCATGCCCTGCCTTTCTGCCCTCATCAGGG
>NW_015232902.1:0-727 GCF_001447785.1 Gekko japonicus | reverse complement strand
TCCCCTAACAGGGAAGGATTCTATATCACACTAGGACTTTGCTTGGGATGTAACAGAAACTGCAGATGGGCTAAAACGGAAGTTCACTAAGGACAACCCAGGGATATATCACACTAGGCCACATTCCAAAAGGGAGGCTTGGTAGCCTGGTATTTGGTGATATAGACCAGGGTCGCATTGCCTGCATTTTTACAATTCTGACATGTCAACATGTCATGTCAGTCATCCGCCAGCCCAGAGTTTACAGCTCATTTAAATGGTGTGCTGAAGAACTCGATGCATCCACGGTAGATCTTTCATAAGCAAGTCATCGGGAAGACCGGCTTTTCTTCCATGGTGTGGTGTGAGCGGGACTGTTTTCATCATTGTGTAGACACATTTTCATGTGGCGATGATAATGAGATCCACCACATCTCAGTCTCTGATGCCGTTAAGATTTTCCTTTTAGTCTAACTCTGGCTGACGCCATAGGTAAGCATGGAATTCTGGAACCATCGGCCACCGGTCTGGTCAAGATCGGTCAGCGCAAGTGATATTCTACTGTGTAGGGCCCAGGTCCCCAGCATGACAGTCCCCATGGGTATCATGGGGCCAACCAACACCTTTCCTAGTCCCCACCGAATGTTTTTAGGGAGTGGGTGTGGCCAGGTGGGGGTAAGATTGCCAGGTCCCTTATCTTTGTCAGTGTGGGGGGACCTGGTCCCGGTCCGGGATATTCTATGATACC
>NW_015232901.1:0-727 GCF_001447785.1 Gekko japonicus | reverse complement strand
CAATCACATCCAGCCCCCTTAATTAAGAGCATGTGCTGGTTACTTTTTGTGGGTGTAAAGTCCAACCTCGAGACCCCAACTAGCTGTCCCAAAAGAATTTAAAGAGTTAAAAACTTACTGTTCCAACTTTTAGCTCAGGCATACCAGCTTCTGGAGCAGGTCCAGCTCCAGTGCAAAGATCACCTCCAGGATAATTTCTCCCACACTGGACAGCCCAACTCCAAATCATTCTCACATTTTATGATAACAGACCTTATTAGCCAGGAAATAAATTACTGTTGCCACCCACTTTTCCACCAGGATTAGTTTCCTCATCCAGGTTGTATTGCACTTGAGACACAGGCTGAGGACAGCCATGATCTCAAGTCAAACAATGTGCCACAGGTCATGTGAAAATTTTTGATCCACTACTCATTGGATCATGCCAGCAAAACGAACTTTCCCCAGTGATGATGCCCAGAGATGATGCCCACCAAACTCTGCAAGGAAATACCACCATTCCCATACACTGCCCCATTGGGAGTAATTGTCCCTCTTCAAGACACCTTTCACTGGCTGTTGCTTGTGCAATCTCTGTGATCAGCTTCAAAGGAACATTACCAGCTGAAAGTCTGGTAAAAGAATTAAAAAATGTACCAAAAAACTGTATTGCCTACGAAAATACCCACTAACATGCAAGAAAGCAGCCAACCAATCACAAATGAGGCATGTATACCAGGTACAATTC
>NW_015232900.1:0-727 GCF_001447785.1 Gekko japonicus | reverse complement strand
TTCATATTTCACATTTATATGGACTCATTATAGTGCAGAGATTTATGTACAAGCTAAGTACGCTACAGTTTAGGGCCTCAGATTATAAAAGGCTTCTAAAACAGCTACTAACATTTACTAAATTATCACTTTTCTGGCAATGCTGCGAGGCCATGTAAATTTGACACATTTTAGGAATTTAGGAAGTCTTAATGTGTTGCTGTGTCACTGTATATAATATATATGATAACATTATCAAGGTATATTCATGAATTCTCTGGAAAGGAATATGGTGTTGCTGGTTATTTGAGGATACTAGGAAGCATATTCTCCAGAGGAGCCAGGTTGACTTTGGTGAGAACAAAGTGAGGCTGTTGAGATCGTTTGAGGAAAATGGATATTGATTTATGTGCATGGGTAGCGTTTTTCAGTGTTTTGATTACACTCAACTCAGTGGTTCTGGTTCTAGGTTTTGCGCATTTCCAGAAGATAACAGCAGTTTTGTAGTTTCGAATGACAGATGCTTGATCCTCAGGATCTCTTCAGAGAATGTTGTGAAAACTGTGATTAAGCAAAGCAAATTGATTTTTGAAATGGCATTTGCGCTCTTCCCCCTCCCATTATTCCTCTGATTCTGGTTGGTACTGCATTTCACAGCATAACAGCCAGTTAGTGTTTTATAAACTGACTGACATTTGAATAGGTGGTACTGCTTGAACAGGAAAGAAGCTCTTTTCCCTAATCAAAC
>NW_015232899.1:0-727 GCF_001447785.1 Gekko japonicus | reverse complement strand
GGCTTCTGCTGTTAGTGACATCACAGATGGGAAAGTTATGTAACACTGTCATAGATCAGATCTACTACGTGATTCCTGATGGGCTGGGATCACTCAGGAAGGAATGAAACATGGGAAAGAATTGTTCCAAAGCAGAAGAAGAGATGGAAAAAGACAGCAAGCAGTTGCAAACTGTTGGGGGGGGGGATTGGATTAAGCTTTCCCCCTAGAAGATACACACACCCCTCTTTAAAAAACCATAACTTTTAGGATACATAAAAGCATAAAGTTTTGGCCAATTCCTAAAGAGGCATAACTTTATTTCCGGGTTTCCTAGGAAGTGATGTCGCACTACTGTCTGATGTCCATCATGTTCCCACCCTGGCCTTCTGCTGGTTGCCAGCTCTGGCTACTCTTGAAATTCCTAGAGATTTGGGGGTAGTGCCTGGCAAGGGTAGAATCTGGAGGCCAGGGAGCTCAGCAGGGATGTAATAACATAGAATTCACCCTTTGAAAGTGCCATTTTCTCCTGGAGAGCTGGAGTTCATTTGTTACATCTTAGACAGTAACAAAAAAATTATTTCAGCATAAGCTTTCATGGACTGAAGAACTAGCTTCTAGCCCACCAAAGTATATGAAATTTTGTTAGCTTTTAAAGCTGATCTCTGAGATCTGGAAATCTGTTTTAATGCTTGAAGTTGGCAACCCTAGAGTACAGTGCAGTGTGGTGCTCCATCTCCTTCCCAGC
>NW_015232898.1:0-727 GCF_001447785.1 Gekko japonicus | reverse complement strand
TGGTAACTCTTTTCCTGAATGGTTTCACTTAGACTGCAGGTTGCGTAACTGAACACAACACCATGAAAATTAATCCTTCCTCATGAGAACTGGCATGTGAAAGAGGAAGGCTAAAAGCGTCCCTGTGGCCTACTTTTCTTTGTGCTAGGAGGGTTTCCCCCCCAATTTGGGGGAGCACTCAGTTGTGTGATCCTCTCTTTATAATCTGGTGGGATTTCCCCATGTGATCTTTGTGTAGATGAAGCCTTAGGTGTAACTGGGTTCTGAATAGAGCTGTTAATGAAGAATGAAGGCTTACCTATATTTAACCACTGAAGGCATGTGTGTACCAGAGGAGGTTGGCTTTGTTTTCTGAGGATCTTTGAAAATCTTGGCTCCTTAGTAGCCTTGGGGGAAAGAAATAATTTAAGGCATTGTCTGTTATGAAAGCTGTTTAAACAATGGCAGACTAAATTACACACACCCCAGAAGTGGCTTACTTGGGTTGTGCACAGGTTGTTGCAGTGAAACTAGTTGCATGCATACTGATAATTATGTACCACCACCACCCGCCCCAGGATTCTTCTGAGTGGCAGAGAATGCAGCCCCATGAATACCTGCTGCTTGGGACAGGGCCAAATTGTGGTGTGTGAACTGCAAGCCACAGGTGGCCCTTTAAGCCATTTAAATACATTACCTGGGCAGATGGAGAAAGTGAATAGAGTTGAAATTAAAAGAAGCTTTTCTG
>NW_015232897.1:0-727 GCF_001447785.1 Gekko japonicus | reverse complement strand
GGATCTCTTACTGAAGAGGAGGCACAACAATACAAGTGGTGCCTCCTTTCGAATCACATTTATTCCAGGGTCAAACCAAATGGATTGAACAAGTAGAAGCGGTGCATTGCCAGGCCTCCTCAAGAGAGATGATAACTCCAAGTGCGGATCCTGTATTATTTATGCTTTTCAGTCAATTTCCTGCTTTACACCAAAGTGAATGTTCACTCCTCCTAATTTTCCTTTGTTGTCTAATAAGAACATTAAACCTGCAGAGATATCAGTGTGTCTTCATCTTTGAAGCTATTTCAAATGATTAAAATTATGTAGCCAAGATTTAATTCATTGATTTCCACCTCTGCTTTACTTTCTTTTGTCGTTCGTTACATTCCTCTCCTTCTTATGAAGAAGCAGGAACACTTTTAATACCACAAGTCAATAGTCACAGGGCTATTAATGGGGAATTCTGTATGTGCCCATACTAAAAGTACAAGGTGGACAGTATTTCAAACTCTGTCTGAATGAAAATTCAAAAGGCAAAGACCAAGGCAACAGGTGACTTATCTAAGACAATTTCTAAATCATTAGTAAACAAGATTTTTTTTCAAAATCACAAACATACTTTCCTTCTGTTTGTCTGTAATGCCTTTTTATTATTTTGAGAAATGGTGGTTCCAATCCATAGCCAATCACATCTATTGAAGAAGGTGCCTTATATGGAGTCAGACCACTGATCTATCAAGGTCAG
>NW_015232896.1:0-727 GCF_001447785.1 Gekko japonicus | reverse complement strand
TGGTTTTCTGGCTTGACAAAATGTGTTTATAGATCTTTGCTATAAGACCTTTTTTTGGCGGTGGTTTTTCCAGTAGTCTCTCTAGCTCAGTGGGTTGCATTTTGCTTGCTGCTTGAAATCCTGTCGAGCAGATTAAATTTTGAACTTGCAGATACTCGAACCAATTGATTGTTATTTTATGTTTCCGTTCCAGATCTTTCTTCAGCATCATTTTGCCTCTCTGCATCACATCTTGTATTCTGTTCATTTTGTTTGTTCTCCACGTTTCGTATGAGTGTGGTTTTTCTGCAGGTTTGAACCATTTTTGTCTTGTAAAAGTGCTGATTCTCGAGCATTTGTTTAGTAGTTTAGGCTTGATGTCATACCATGTTTTAATGGTCGCTGTCAGAAATAAGTTCTTAATTTGACTGTCTATTTCTTTGTATGTTTTGTGCCATAGTAGTTCTTGGAATGTCATTCTCGCGAGATTTGATTCTTCAATATTTTTCCAATCAAGCTCATCATTGTCGTGATATTGACGTATTGCGGCAGCTAGTATTGCTGCTTTTCTGTAGGTCTCTAGGTCGGGAGTTGCTAGCCCGCCCTCTCTTCTCAGAGTTTTCATGGTATGAAATGCTATCCGCGCTGGTTTTCTGTTCCATATGAACTGGTTGAGCTCTTTTTGCCATTTTTTTACCAGTGTAATCGGAAGTTGAATTGGCAGCGTTCTAAAAAGATACAGGTACTT
>NW_015232895.1:0-727 GCF_001447785.1 Gekko japonicus | reverse complement strand
TCTTTTTCTACTAAATGACCCCTGCATTATGCTGTACACAAGCTTTACACTATGCTACAGAGCTGGCCTATGGGACCAGACCAAGGCGGGTCCATCTATTCCAACACCCCCATCTCCCACAGGGGCCATTTACACCAGCAGGGCATGGAAGGCAACGGCTGTGCCCCACAGCCACCGGGGCTCGATCCTATCACCATCACGTCCACACTGAACACAAAGGTCTGGTTATCACAGAGAGTCGAGAGGCAGGCAGGCAGGCAGTCAAAGGAGGCGGGCCAGAGATGCTGTGGCTTTTGTTGACTGACACACGAGCCTCTCTCACGGACACGGAGAGCACACACGGCTTATTTGTCTTGCCGGGCTGAGTAAATGAGCAGCTGATGCAGCCAAACCGCAGGATTCAAGGCAACCGCACCAGTAAGCTCCAAGAGTTGGCAGGGAAGCCGCAGTTCTTCTGCCAGAATAAACTCCCCCGAGGCAAAAGAGAGGCCACGCCAACATCCACACCGACCCGGCAGTCAAGCTGGCCTTCCTGGGACATTTCACAGGCAGGACGTGGAGGATTCCTCCTAGTCTAACGGTTTCCAATGAGCAAGCAAACTTCAGAGGAAGTTGGGGCGGGGACACACCCTTTATTTAAATGGGGGGGAAAACCGCACACCAAAACAGCGATCTAATTGTACGATCGTGTGTTTCTGTCTTAATAAACAGACAGGGTCTTGAGACC
>NW_015232894.1:0-727 GCF_001447785.1 Gekko japonicus | reverse complement strand
CATGGCTGCTCTCCCTGCTCCCGGCTTGCTCACTCACCGCTGCCATGACTGCTGGGGCGGCAGGCTGCAAGGTGTTGGGCCCTCCAGCATGGAGCCCTGGGCAGCTTCCCTGGATGCCCTGTGCCTAAGACCAACCCTGGATGGTAGAAGGTATAGGAACTCGGTGCTTAGTTTCTCTAGACTTCCTTAAAATGTGTGGTGCCAATCTTCTTTTTCAGATTTCAGTACACAAAAAGTTGTCTTGATATTTGCCTGTGAAGGAGGACAGCAGGATAGAAATGTCCTTTGCTTGCAAACCATGAATGCTAGAACACTGAATGCTTGAGCCCTTCCTCACAATCAATGTCTTTATAGTTCCATGCAGTTCAGAAAAACAGGATTTTAAATGTACCATGACGGCTTTAGCTTTTTCAAACACTCAGCCTTCTCAGTATTTCACAATGGAATTATCCAGAGCCAATGATTAAATTGTTAAGCCTTATTAGGATTAATCATGAATGTCCTGGAAGACCTCATTCACATTAACCACCGTTTTGACCAGCACAATCCACATTATTTTATTTTTCGAAGTCAGGAGAGAGAAGCAATATTCCCAGATCCACTACTCTCTACTGAGAACCTTTAACATACTGAACATACTTTCTAGGTGTTTGCATGTTAAACTGTATTTAACAGGAACAACAACAATTTTATTATGGGTTGTCACAGTCAGATATTTGACTGGTAG
>NW_015232893.1:0-727 GCF_001447785.1 Gekko japonicus | reverse complement strand
CCCCTCTCAAGATTGGGGGCACACCTTTCTTAGATATGGGGAAGTGGTCTTTTTCCCCATGAGTTTTCACAAAACCTCTGGTGGCTGCGATCATCTGCTTCCCCTGTTGTCTCGAAACATAATGAAATATTAACCTAATACATCTTCCTCTTTGCAACCGGGATATGCAGGGATATTGATTCAGACCTCGGCGAGACAGCGTGTCGTTCCTATCATATAGTATTTCACGAGGATGACATGGAAGGGGGGTGAGTGTGGAGGAAAGTGAAGTATTTATGGCCATGCGTGGAATATAAAGATGGGATTCTACAATAGTCGCTGCAGAACTGTTGCTTCTTGCATTGTGTTTCTGAGCAAATTGGTCACCGATCCCTTTTCCAGCGTACCTTGTAGCAGAAAAGAAAAGAGACAGTTCCCCGGGACGTTGATTTTCTTGTAACAAAACCCTCTACAGTAGCTTTTGCAATGAACTATCTTGATACTATAGCATTTAAGCTAGATAAATTAACAGTGGGCTTACATTTTTTTTAACAATTAAGAGTTTTCATTAACTTGCTTCTTTAAAAAAAAATAATTCCAAATGAAATTAGAAATTGGGGTTTCCCTAATTTTATAATATCCTTGTTCAGAGAAGCTAATAAACATAAAAGAATAAGAATAAGTTAGATATTACTGCAGTATAAGAGAACATAAGCGAGGTCATGTTGGATTGGGCCAATGGCCCATC
>NW_015232892.1:0-727 GCF_001447785.1 Gekko japonicus | reverse complement strand
GATTTGAAGTGGAGACATTACACAAGGGGGTGTTAGCGGGGGGGCAAAGTAATCACAGATCTTACTTTGCTCGGGCGCTGGAGCAGAGATCAGAGCCCACAGCTCACAAGAACATTTGCAAGTTCCCATCTCTTTGCACATCTGTTTTTACTTCCCTCCTAAGGATGAGCACAGCTCTGTTTAGGAAGTAGATCCGAGTATATGATAAGGGGGGGGGGAAGGAAAAAGTACAGGCAGCTTACTCAGGGACTCAGGCTTCAGGATTGTGTCTGATGCAACTGAGGTCCATCAGCTGCCGCAGCCTTTATAAAGATTTGGTGGGTTCACAGAAGTATGTGCCTCTAATACAGCACTAAGGTGACCCGAAACATTGCAGCGGACAACAGCAGATAAAAAATTAGCTGAACGGAGGCACCAATGACTGGATACAGCAGGATATGTCAGGCAACAATATCAGACTCCGTGGCCAAATACAAACGATTCACATAGCCGTCCGGGCGTCTCAGAACATTTGTGGCTGGGTCCATCACAAAGCAATTGTTTTAGCAATTCACAACCATATTTTGGTTTATCTAAGTTAGAAAGGAAGAGCAAACTTTCATCTCACAAACTTTTCCAGGTCAACTAAATCAGAATGTGCGTATGTAAAGTGTTGCCAATTTGCAGCCAACTTATGGCGACCTCTTACAGTTTTCAGTTATAGATGGAGCAGAGGTCCATCAGTGGC
>NW_015232891.1:0-727 GCF_001447785.1 Gekko japonicus | reverse complement strand
TTTTTTTATGTTTGTCTAGTATCTCCTGACTTTCATTTTTCTCAGTCATAATTTGCCTCAGGACCCCAAACCCCATGTGCTGCAACTCTGAGGATCTGGAAAATTTTGTTTACATTTGGTGAAGGGTATTCTGAAACAGAACCACAAATTCTGCTCCCTAACCACAAATTCTGCTCCCTACCCCCAAACCAGAATGTTGAACTAGGATTTTGGTGAATGAGGTTCACACCACTGTCAGTGTTTCAGCCAGAGTCACAGCCCAGAGCTTTAATATTACATTATTCCTTTCACGGACAGGCTAATATCTTCCTCTCTGCCTTGTATGGTCCCATCTGCCAGTCATATTAGCCTTGGAAACATCTTATATTTGCCCTCCATCATGCCAGTAATATTCTCTGCAGCTCGTACTCGGGAATCTCACAGCTAGAGAATGGACTGCCAGTGAACACCAGAGTATGCAAAACTGACTTGTTCTGCAGAGCTTTTAAATTGCATTTTTGACATCATGTTTCGATATTGCTAGATGGCTGGGGGGGGGTAGCTGTACTGATTATTAAACATTGTTTCTGCCTGTCCCCAGGTATTTTGTTCTTTTTTCAGGAAAGGCAAGATGTAAGCATTTTAATAAATAAATTAAAATGTGTTCAAATAATGAAAATGAATGAGCATGTCCAACACAAATTCCTACAATACATAGAATGACTAACTTTCCATGAAGAATACTGAT
>NW_015232890.1:0-727 GCF_001447785.1 Gekko japonicus | reverse complement strand
CCCCACGAAGATTACGCCTATGCTGAGAATCCTTCCCAGAGTGGACATTAAAAAGTGCTGACAGCCATCTGGAGAGAGGGACACTTTCATCTCACGAGGGCCTCCTCCCGGCCCAGGGGTCAGCACTTGTCTCCTGAGCTGGCTTCTTCCCACCAACGCCTTCTCTTTCTCAGTACTTTATTAAACCTGGCTGCAGCCCACGTCCCCCGGCCCTGACGCCTCCCACGCGATTGCACCAGCCACAAGGCCTCTCCCGCCAGTCCACCCCAGGGCCTGGAAAGCGGGCACTTCATTCCTGCCATCACCCTGAACTTTCTCAGCCAGACTTCAAGGCAGAAGGGGGCCTGTGCATGACCCTACCACCCCCCTCCCCTTATTAATTATCTCCTTTGGCTGAAAGAGAAATCTGGAAACGGAGCCACCCTCTGGCAGTTTGCAACAGCCAGGGGACACCAGAGTCATCTGCAGCTTCACGCCGTTGTGTTGCCTCAATCTTTATGGGCACAAACATTGCCGGACGGGAAGGAGGTGCTCGCCACAGTCCCCGGCCTGCCAGCCAGCGGAGGCACCACGATTGACAAGCTGGGGTGGGGGAGGCCGAAGGGGGCATTTCAAAGAACAGTTAATATTTGAAAGCTGCTTTCAGAAAGCCGAGGGTGCCTGTATGAGGGGGAAAGAGAGTGCAGCTCATTAGAATGGAGGTATCCATTTCAGGAGAAGAATGTGG
>NW_015232889.1:0-727 GCF_001447785.1 Gekko japonicus | reverse complement strand
TGTTGCAGAAAATGGGATGATTTGCATAAGTACAAATGCCCAGTCTAATGGGTTAACTTGCCCAAAGAGGCGTTTAGGAAAGTGTCATGCATATTTTGGATCTTGAGATTCAAAGGGATTTATTTGCGCCATGAATTTTAATCTTGGAATATACATGTGAATGGGAGCCATTGCTACCAGCCTATCTAGACATGAGACTGACAGAAAAGCATCCAGCATGATTAAAAGTACTGGAGAACTAGAGTTGTCATTTCCTCCAGGGAATCGATCTAAGCAGTCTGGAGAGCAGTTGTAATTTGGAGAGAACTCCAGTCTCCACCTTGAGGTTGGTAAACCCTATACAGAACTCAAATGCTTGCACATGGTTTTGTATAATTTTGGTTGGTGTAAATAAAATGCATTACGTGGCTTCTGTTAATGTGAGAAAGAATGTTGGGAGTGGGGGAGAGTATCTACCAGCAGCAGCCCTTGGAGGGAGAAGGAAATCTTGCATGTGTCATATCTCCTGAGTTTTATTTTCCCCTCTTGCCCACCATGAACCGTAAAGCACACCCAAGTGTCAACATAACAGAAACACCACTATTTTCCCCATTTGTTTTAATTATAACTGTAGTAACAAATGCAGCTTTATTTCACTTTTTAATTCATTAATAAATGCACATCCCTGTTTTAAACAGCTGTAAACAATCATTCCTTCTGTAGAGAACTGTAGGAACTATATGGGGGG
>NW_015232888.1:0-727 GCF_001447785.1 Gekko japonicus | reverse complement strand
TTCTGCATCTTCACAAAGCTAAGAGATCAGCCAGACCTAAGCATTTCTCCTTTTGCAGAAGTTCTGCTTCACCTCCCATCTGGGCTTTTAGCCCAAAGAAACAGAATCCAGCCCCGCTCTGTGAGATTCCTAACAGCTCTTTTGAGTTGGATTTCTTCTCCCCACTCCACATCCTTTCTTGCTCATTCCACTGGAGTTTGCAAAAGTGTTGAGCTTGGGGCCAAAACTTGGGTCCTGACATTGTCCTAGCTGTAAGGTAAACACAGTAAGGCTATTCCACTTGGCTGAAACATTCCCTCTGCTGCACAGAATAGATAGTCTTTAATTGTTCTGCTATAGCAATAATTCGCAGCTGGATTTTCTTTTTTGGACAAAGTCGTTCAGGAGATAAATGATTGCTGTAGTGCAATGAGAACACAATGTATGGATGCAGCCTAAGACAGCAGAGACTTTTACAGTATAACAGAAGACTGATTGATAGCAAAGTGGTATCTGTCTGATCAAATAAAGTGCATGGAAGGGGGTGGGGCAGACAGTTAAAGAGAAACTTTACCATGGATGGATCTGGACAGACAGCCAAGTAAAGAAAGCAATCCAAAGGTTGTCAGCCGGACATACAGCCACAGAGAAAAATGGTTGGAGAGGTCCAAGCAGAAGACCATTGTTGGCCAAGTCTTGACTACAACTAGGGTGGGGGAGAATTGTGAGTCCTGTAGCCTTTTAAAAG
>NW_015232887.1:0-727 GCF_001447785.1 Gekko japonicus | reverse complement strand
TTTTTCCTGGAAGTGATGTCATCCCGTGCACCCCCACCCCCACCATGGCCCTGCCCCCGGCCCTCCTGCCTGACGACCCTAATGGGAATATGTAATGTATGAAGTAATTGTGAGCATGCTGAAGATTTTCGTTCTAATGCTGGTTAATGGGCTAAGAATCTCCGCCGCTCCCCTGCCTCTTTCTTCCTTTAATTTTGTTAGTTCCTCTCAAGAACAGCTCAGCGTATTAATGTGCAGCCGTATTTCTGCAGATTGCATCATTTCTCAGGGTTTCGTAACAACAGGGCAAGCATAATGTGGAACAGATATCAAAGAGGTTCTCTGTCATTTTTTTTTACAAATTTTTTTTGTGTGACCATCATTTCCTCATCCACAGAAAGGTCAGCAAATGGGAGAGCATGGGGGGGATTTCTTGGATCAGCTGCTGCACAATTTCAACTGGAAAAAGGGTCTCTTTTGCCTTCCTTTAAACTGCAGCACTAGGCTTTGGTTTGGAAATGAAATGGCTGGTTAACTGGGGGGGTGGGCTCTGAAAAGTGCAGTGTTCTGCAGCACTTCCAGATGTTTTTAATAACGTGGCTTGGAGCTGTCACTCCAGCGGCAGCCAGAAGGCCCAAGCGGCAGATTTTTTTCTTCTCTCCATTTTGGGTCCTACTTATGAACGTGGTTCTTTTTAAATAAGGGGATCCCAAATGCAGGGGTCTGTTTTGAGAGCCAGTGTGGTGTA
>NW_015232886.1:0-727 GCF_001447785.1 Gekko japonicus | reverse complement strand
GGGGAGTCCAAATAAATCTCCATTTTGCAAGAGGGGCCGGTTCCTTCACGTTTGCTAGCAGGAAAACAGACTGGGCTGGGGGGGGGGAATGAACAAGAATAATGAGGTCACAGTCCTCAGAGGGTTATGTTAAACAGCATTCAAAGGCTAAAGGTTAAGCTGCTCCTTATCATTAGGTTAGCTGTCTGCCACAGACTATTTAATAAAGACAGTGCGGTTAGCCAATTTAAATGGAAGTGATTGATTTTCATTTAGCATTTGCCCACCACTGCCAAGCCGTCACTGAAAAATCCATTCCGAGGTGACCCAACGAGAGGTGAATCGTATGTATCCATATATATTTAGTGACAGGAGACAGCAGCGGTAATCCAGCGCTACCTGTAATTGAATAAATACGCTCTTTCTTTATGTTTAAATTGTATTAAGGCAGTGACGTGGACTGTCACAGGAATGGTGATGTACTTGGACGCATTTCCCTGATGGGACGTGCTTGTGACACCCCTATTCTCATGCCAAGGTTTACTGCTCAACCTCCCCCCCCCCGTTAGACACTGCTAAGGGCTCTGACTTCATCGGCTTTGTGATGGATCTGTTTACCATACTGTAGTTGGTGCTGCCAGGTGGTTTCTGGCTGTTGAACAGCCCCCCGCCCCCCAGCAGCCATTTTGCCTGCCTGGCATGCGCCAGGAGCTTAACACAGCATAGTGGTCAGAGCAGAGGTCATTTC
>NW_015232885.1:0-727 GCF_001447785.1 Gekko japonicus | reverse complement strand
CCACTACACCAAACTGGCTCTCAGACAATGCTTTCCACCACCACCAAGATTCTAGGAAGATGATGGATTCATATATACGTCTTCCCACCCTAATGAAGGCTACGCAAATGACTTACCCAAGTGCGCCTAAATTTATGACATTCAGACCTGACCCTGATACTATGTTTTTAGGGCTCCCTATGGGAGACAGACACACGACTCCCCGAACTATAGGGATTAAATTTATCCCATTTCAGATGTTTATTCTCCCACTTACTAATGATTGGCAGACAAGTGTAGGAATGTCTGTCTTCCCTCATGTCGTGCACGATCATTAGATGTTAGCCGAATGGTTGTATATCGATAAAGGGCAGCTAGGTATGTTTCTAGACCGACAAGATGATTTGTGGAGTAGACCAACCCATTCAGAAGAGCCAGCATTTTGAACTCTGAATTTCAGGGGCTAGCAACTTTTAAAACATATACGTTTTCTTGAAATACACCCCCTAATACATTCTGCAAAATTTTTGCAAAGGTCACCACTGCACAGAATGATGCAACTGGGTATGCAAAGAGTCTATCTTATCTGCCAATGAAAAGCAGTGCCCTGGAAAGCTACAATGTTCTGTGTGTGTTATTGGATCTGAGACAAGTGATTCACGTGTGCCAGTCATCCACGGATATACATGTGGGGATCTGCCTGGACATATTTCCTCCTCTCACAGAGCTAGCTGTCACGTACAGAATT
>NW_015232884.1:0-728 GCF_001447785.1 Gekko japonicus | reverse complement strand
GGATGGCTCCAGAGCAAACTAATTTGTATTTGTTGTAGCACAGAGACTAAGAATATGAGCCAAGAAAACCCTGACTCATATCTTACCTCACCCACAAGCACACTAGGTGGTCTAGACACGCCCTGTTATCTCAGCCTTTTATCAGCAACATGGGAATATCATTGATCTACCTTACAGGAGCAATATAATGCTTTCTTAAGGAAATGCTTTGAATGGTTAAAAAAATTGTGATGAGGAAAGAGTCAACAGCACCGCATGGAAATTATACAGCGAGTCTGAAGTAAATTCTAGTCTCAAATAAGTGCATATGTGATGAAGTTATTGAATATTAAAAGGAGGGTCCTGTTCTTCATTACTTCACATATTCCAGGGCTGGAGAAAAAACAGAAAAGGGTTTGGTGCTAAAAGGCAGCTTATTATCAAACCTCACTCAACCTTCAGTATGTATCAAGAACGGATGTTTCAGTTACCAAGCTCTGTCAGCACAAGCGATTCCCAAAGAGACCCATAAATGGATTCAGGGTAACGTGAATTAAAAGGCACACTAGCCAGGCCTCAAACCACTAGCAGTGCCAAAGAGTTGTCAGCCTCCAATTGTTACAGTTCCTTGGAAAAAGTTAAGTAAGAAGGACTTAAGCTGAGAGCAACTTTTCCTCAATCTCTATCCTGGAAAACTGGTGCCGACGTGCCCAAGTCAGTCTTTTCTCAGGACACTTTGCACACCAGAC
>NW_015232883.1:0-728 GCF_001447785.1 Gekko japonicus | reverse complement strand
GGGTCTCTTATCTTCTGGTAACAGCTCCAGAAAGTGCAACATCCGCTCCCACAAAAACAATTGGTAACCTGCCATGATCACCTCATAGTTCGACATTTAAAACCCCAAGGCAGAAGAGGAGTAACATTTTCTTCCCACGCCATCTAGCTTGCACCCTTCTCTGTTGGTGGGGGCAGCATATGTCTGCCAACCTCTGGGTTGCATCTCGTGCACTACCAAGGAAGATGGTGGGGGCTAAGTAGCATAGTAGTTGAAGGGATCCTCCTTCACCCTATAAAGATGTTCAAACCTTTTCTCTGTGGGTTGGATGGAAGCAGGTCTTTATCAGATGTCCTGTATCAGATGTTCTCCAGGCCCTCTAGGATAGGGAAGTCAATCATGCCTGGAGAGTCAGAATAAAGCCAGCTCAGGATTTTATCTCTAGGCTTGTGTTCAGATGTAGGTATCTCTATTTCAAGAGATTGCACCGTATGTGTCATCTGTTTGCCATCTGTTCACCATACATCTTTAGGCCCTCTGTTGGGGATGCCGAGAAAGGCTCTCCCATACGTTTGCTGGGGCTTGGCTGTGATGCGGAGCCACTGGAATTGGCCTTCAGTTCCACTTCACCCCTTCCAATGCCACGGGAGGGAGGTCTCCAAGAGACCGTGGTTGACGGTGGGTATGCATACGGATGGTGAAGATAGAAATAACCGCTCTGTAAAGATGCTGAACTGCAGGCTGTGGAA
>NW_015232882.1:0-727 GCF_001447785.1 Gekko japonicus | reverse complement strand
GTCTTCCACTCTACATTAAGCAATTGACCGTGCCCTGACACAGGAGAGGTTTTGTGCCTGCCAAGTTGACTTTTATGCCATCTCAATTCACGAATGATCATTATAGGAAGGTTCCCTCTTCGGCTACGCCTGTGTGCCTTTTCTCAATTGTGAGAGATTTATGGATTATTCCATTCCTAGGTGGGATGGTAGGTGCATCAGCAGGGGAAAAAATTAGGGAAACATTTGGCTGGGGTAGAGTCAGGCAACGCTTTGGCCGTTGAGAAATGTTTTCATATGTTATGGGAAGCAGAAAATGACTTTAGATGATTTTTCAGCGGGGTTTATGCGGATTCTAATGTGGCATTATTCAAAATTTATAGGTTAAATGAGGAGTGTCACTGAAGCTAAGTAAGGCATCTAATGGATAGTTCAAAATAATAATTAAAATCTGTTTCCCCAAAGAAGGGATTCCATCACCTGACTATCCCCCCACTCGAAGTCAAACATGTCCTTTTACTTACAGGCTCTCCGGCGTCTCCTTTTTCACCCGGCAGGCCAGGCTTCCCTCTTTCTCCCTGCAAGCGAAACACCAGGAAAGGTTATGATTTCATTTCCATTCTATGTTGAGTTTCATAGAACTCAGTGATGCAAACAGACCTAGAGCCATGGCATTTACTGACTGATTTGATTTCTGACTCGCCCTCCCCTGCCAGAGCAGGCCTCAGGGCGAGTATAACAACATATT
>NW_015232881.1:0-727 GCF_001447785.1 Gekko japonicus | reverse complement strand
AGCTCATCAAGAAATGGTGTAAGTCAAAAGTCACAGTATAATACTTACAAATATTTATATATAGCAAAAGCTGGTATGTAATATGCGCAGTATTCATGTTTTCTGACAGTAGCCTTTTTGGCACTTTCCACACTGTTTTGTTCAGCTATTCATCCCTCCCGTGTTTCCTACAAATCAATGTTCCCTTTGGTTTTACTCCAGTCAATGAGTACATGCAGTTATTTGCTTGGGATGTGGCATGGGACACCTTGTCCTAGTCAACACAGATCTCCCTAAACCATCTTCCTGAAGCTTGTAAAATATGATTGTTTATGAGATATTGATGGCTGGAGGGAAACACTAAAGAGCTGAGAGTCATAATTAGAATTCCAATGCTTTTGATCCAATAAAGATTCCATCAATGTCACAGAGAGATGAGTGGTTGTGAATCTTGGAGTCATCATGGCCCATACAAACTGATTTATACACTTGCAATGCTGGACAAATGAAGGGCAAAGAATCCGTGCCAAACAATTCCAGCAAGGCAACTCCTTACTTATCCTTCGGCTGGCTACTGAAAATGCACAGACGCTCTGGACTCAGCTGTTTCACATTGCAGAGCTTGGCCAAGTAGCCGATGTTTCTGTCCAATCCATCTACATTTAGACAAACTGCTTCCTTATCGGTAAATCCAAAATCATATCATGTAGGGTATGTGTGTATCTGCTGATAAGATTTTTTTTTTTTT
>NW_015232880.1:0-727 GCF_001447785.1 Gekko japonicus | reverse complement strand
CTACAAAAACCTGCAAAACCAATCTGACCAAAAGACAATGCGGAAAACGAACACATCCACCGCATCCAAGTCCCGAGAAATCTTTTCTTATGTACACATTCTTAGGGTAGATCTACCCTTCCAGAAGAATAAAGTGCCAGAGTGGTGGCACAGTCTCAGTGGTAGGTTAAGACTGTCCCATTTCAGACAGCAAGAGGGCATTTCATAAACACCTTGCAAGCAGAAAAGCATGACATCAGGGCGAAAGGGGGGCTGGACCAGATCAGGACTAGCCCTAGGGTTTTTGGTGCCCTAAGTACATGACTTTTCCCATCCCTGTCCCATGCCACAGGGAAACTGTCCCCACTGGCCAGGGGCTGTGGCTTGGGGAGGTCCGACACTGCTTGACAGGGGCAAACTGGGAGGCAAAAACAGTACTGGGAAAAGGCTGCAGGAGGATGAGGCAGTGACAAGGCTGCTCTTGGCACCCCATCACCTCTGGCATCCTAGGCAGTCTCCTAGGTGTGCCTAAAGAATGGACCTACCCAGAGCCAGAAACTGCTTGCCTAGTTTTCTGCTTGTATTTTTTTCCCACACAGGTGAGCATTCAAATCTGGTGCTCCCAGCAGCCTTCTGAAGGTTGTTCTGCTCCCTCAGACACTGTTCTCACCTCCTTCTGCCTCATGTACAAACCCAGACTAAGCCGAAAGTGGCCGTTGAACTTCCTGTACACATATTTTAATCTCTT
>NW_015232879.1:0-727 GCF_001447785.1 Gekko japonicus | reverse complement strand
GCCAGGCGAAGGATACCTCAGTATCTTGATATATGAAAGTGGCCAAATATAAACTTTGATGTTAACAGAATTCATTGAAGGCAGGGTTCAGTTAACCAATCAGCTACATTGATAGAAAGAACAATCCTTACCATCACCTGCTGTAAGCAAAGGTAGAAGAACCCAGCCATACATGATGACCACCATGATGGAAACCATCTCCTCTGAGGAATTCCTGTGGGTATGAGGCATGCACACAGCACTCACTCTCTTTATAAACCCTGCTTGACTGCTCTTTTCTCCCTCCCTTCTTCAATTACAAACTTCTGATATTTTCACAACCAACAGGAGCTGAACAAATAAAGGGTCATCAACAACTTTTTTCAAACAGTAACACTACTTAAGAGCATAATGCAAGCAAAGTAACATACACCAAACTTCCCTTTTCAGTTTCCCCTTTTCTATGCCCACAACTTGCACTATTGGGCAATTATTTCTCCTTTTGATATATTGAGTGTTCTTATACCTCTTGGCCAGTTATTCCTATCCCTTTATATGTCTTAAATGAGGATACTAACGGTCATTGTTGATTTGCCCTTCTCTTGGACCTTGCACAGTCCCTGAGATCTTCTTTCAGCTCCTCTCCCCTATTCCAATTGTTACTAAGGATACTTTCAAATGATAACCCAAAATTGGGGGTACAATGTGCTAATACTAAATTGGCACTAGCCCTATTCAGCACCAACTG
>NW_015232878.1:0-727 GCF_001447785.1 Gekko japonicus | reverse complement strand
TAAAGTCACACACAAGGATTTCACACACACTGATAGGGGTTTGGCACACATTGGTGCATGCTGCAGATAATGTCAAAAGCACAAAGGCTGCCAAAATCTTATTTGTCCTTCACATGAAGTCCATATTGACTACCTAAAAAAAACCCACCCGCTCTTTTTTGTATGAGCCATTATTTTCAAATTGTTTCCCAAGTTATACTGCAATTGAAAATTGGACAGCTCTTCAATGGTGCCTGCATTTCAATTGATTATCAATACAGTTTTTCAGAATTAAGAATATTGTTCTATTCTTTTCCTTGGCATCATGTTGACTTTGCGTTGTGGTCATTTCAATATTGCTGTACACTTTTGCATTGGACTCCGGCATTAAGATAACACTCGGGAGAATCAATTAGATTTATTATCTCCTCTCAAACCATACCTTAGGTGATAAGAAAACTCTATACATAATGCAGGATTTATTTTCAAGGGCTTATATGATTCTACAGCTGCAGTACCAGAGGGTGCAGCTTGGAATGTCACATACAAAAGCCAAGAAGTTTCTATTTAAAAGACACCCTAAATTAGCACAATGGACATCTAAGCTCAGTTTGCATGAACAAATTTTTACAGGAAAAGTCACCAAGATGTAACACCTCTCTGTAATTTTATTGTGGTAACTTATTATTTTTAAAACATAAATCTGTCAGGAACTTTAAGCAGGTAACACCACACACTCAGGCTTCTT
>NW_015232877.1:0-727 GCF_001447785.1 Gekko japonicus | reverse complement strand
CTGCGGAGTAGTTTTGAGCTGAGTGATCTTGCCAAACTGTGCTGTCCTAACAAGATGTAGATGGTTGTAATGTTTGGATGTTAAGGGACAAGAGACTATTTTGGTGACAGTGGGACATTTAGGTGACCCTTTAATATCCATCTGTTGGGTATATTTTGGCATTCACTGTAGAGTATAGTTGACTTTTGGCTGCCCTTTGCCTTCTCTGAACAGTATCCTACAACTTCATGGCCATTCTGTGAGGATGCAGAGTAGCTAAACACTGAAGTGGATATATTTGGCATGTCAAAAGCCTTGGAATGGTATGTCTGTCACTGCATTCAGCCTTGGTGTGTTTATGGAGGTCACGGTTGTGCTAAGACGCCAGAGTTCCAGGAATGCTGTTCACATGTTCTTGCTGTTAGATGCAGACCTAATGACATTCAGTGCTTGTAATCTTCAGGGTACATCTCTGAGTACAATAACATGCTACTGCAGATCATGGTGGCTTGTCCTGGAATATTTAGAGCTTTATCATACTAGAGTTCCCTCACTTGTGCATAAACACTCTGAGTAACATACTAGAATGATTTTTAAGTTGAGGTATTTAAAATCAGCAAGACAGAACCAATTTGAATGAAGTTTCCTGTTGACACTTAGTATTTCTTAAGAGTATTTCTTAAATAATAAAGAGGTTAGATTATTTTTCCGTATTTGTAAGTCCTTTAGAAGGGTTTACTTTCCTGTA
>NW_015232876.1:0-727 GCF_001447785.1 Gekko japonicus | reverse complement strand
GATTATTTAGTGTGTGTGACCCCAGCCATGGAGTTCTAGCCTGTGCTCCTTCCTGATGTGTGACGTTTTGATGTGCAGGGTGACTTTTTTATATATATGGCAGACCATTGAAATAGACCCAGGAGGTCAAATGCAAGAAAGATCATAAAACACTTTGCAAATGAAAACAGCTAAATAAATGGTTAGTTGTACTGTAGTTGAGTAGCATTGACCTACCCTGGCACAATGGCTCATATACTACCTAGGATCATTGGCACAGGACAAGGGATCACTGGCTCCTCCTGTTTGGTCAGCAACGTTTGCCAACACAATGGGCCAAAGTTCACCAGTAAAGTTTGCCATGACAATAGACAGTACTTAAAATGGAAAGTATATGCCCTGCCCTACAGACAGATTGCTTCAAAGAAATTATTCCTGCCTCCCCGTCATTTGTGGTATATTAACACCTGAGGGGGAAATCTCACTATAACTAGTACTCATCTTAGAGGAATCCTAGAAGAAGTTCTACTACTGGAGGAGAAACCAGTGATCTTTTTCCTAAGGATGAAAAAAGAAGTTCTAACAACCTGATCTTCAACGCACAAATCAGAAACCAGGCCTATGGAAAATCAGACTGCTTGGGAGGCAGGTGAGCTCCAGCATGGCTGCCTTCCTCCTGGCCACTAGCAGCATTAGAGGTAGGGATGCCAAACCCCCTCGGTGGGGGCAGGGGTCCCCCGCTGCCAGG
>NW_015232875.1:0-727 GCF_001447785.1 Gekko japonicus | reverse complement strand
TAGCACAGCAGCGCAACTTGGCTTCTCTTGCCCCTCAAGGTGAAAAGGGAGGCCAACTTACAAAACTTTTATCTGCAAGGGTATTATAGTGCCATAGCAAGGCGTTTAGAGGCTGCATCCAGGGTCATTTGGGTTTCTGAAGAATTACTCTCCACAGTCAGCTGGAATCAGAAGGGTAGTTTTGCTCTATGCTGACTTAACATAGCACCATATACCTCCCACAGTGCTTGCCCTGCTACAACTAATGGCATGTCTTGTTAGATGCAGCAAGATGGAATGATTTTCTTTCTTGCCTCCATCAGTATGTCAGTTGAGCCCCCCAAAACTTACTGGTTGATTTCCATCTACTTGTGTCTGATATTTATGTCGATTTCAACCAGATTCAGGAGCCCAGCCTCACCCCTCATTTCTTTTTAAAGTGACCTGCCCCTTACAGTAGTTCACTGTTTCACCACTGCCAGTCAACTGAAATGTAGGAGTAAGTGCTTAGAAGCAAAACAAATAAATAATTTTTTTACAGGCTTATGATTCCTTTCCTTGGTATAATCAGCCTTTTGATTAAACTTGCTTAATGGATTCCAGGAAAGGTTCCAACAAGAGAGCTTTTGAGGTGGCTATCAGGTGCCTTTTTCCCGCGCATGCACTCCCACTTCTTTTCTACCCCATCCACAGTCCAGCTGCATTAGCTCAAAGCTTTCCATCATCTCAGGCCCAAGTGTGCTCCTGT
>NW_015232874.1:0-727 GCF_001447785.1 Gekko japonicus | reverse complement strand
GCTGGTTCTCGTGGTCACATGGACTACTTGGAAAACATGAGGTCAACTGTTTGTTAAATGGACTGTGACTCAGCATTATTTCTCACACGCACGTCACTGTAAAACAAAAAATTCAGTTCTGAGATGCACCACATTGTACAATCAAGATAAACTTCTACCATTTTCATCATGAAAAGGCATACGCTCATAGTGTTCCCAATTTATTCACAGCATAGAGTGGAACTTTTCTTTTGCTTATGAGGTTCACACAGCCACAGTCTTAGGAACGGCTATAATCTTCCACTGTGTTCGTAGACAGTTGTTACAATCACTGCCAAGGTAAACCGGTTCTGCTCTGAGTAAAAGGAGGTATTTATGTTAAATAGAACTGCATGGTTTTGGATGCAAATTTCAGGAAAACAGGACGAGAGACTGAGCAAGTGTAATGCTGAGATAATTTTATGTACAATACCAATCTATGGAATTTCAACCATCATATTAAAAAATTAGTACTTCTAGCCTCCTAGGACCATGAATTTTTTATGGGGGAAAATGTGATGCCTTTGATAATCAGGTCAGCAGGGAGGGGACAAAATTCTGGAAGGGCATGAAGCTCTGTGAAATTGTCACTGGTGTGTGGGTATAAATTTCAACGTCCCCCTTTATTGAAGGGAAAGGGGAATGTGACCTTAAGAAGAAAAAAATTAAATGATCGTACTGCATTGTGTGTGGTATATCCAGGAGATCC
>NW_015232873.1:0-727 GCF_001447785.1 Gekko japonicus | reverse complement strand
TGGCCCTCCAGAGGAACTGGTTGGTCCCCATGTGAGACGCTGGACTAGATGGACTAGCAGTCTTGATCCAGCAGGGCTGTTCTTATGTTCACCTCAAAGGGTGGTTATGAGAATAATCCTGAGTATCATCTAGGAGAAAGGGTGGAGTACAAATGTTATAAACAAATCCAATGGAGTATAGGAGGAGCATTGCTTTTTTAAAAAGGTTGAACAAATTCTTGGAGAGAGAGATCTGTCAGTAGCCTTGACAGGGCTAAATGAACCTTCATGTTCAGAGGCAGTGTACCTTTGAGTATCAGATGCTGGGAAACATGCATAAGAGGAGGGCTGTTGTCTTCATAGTCTTGTTTGAGGGCTTCCCAAACTCATCTGGTTAGTCAGAGGGACTAGATCAGGGGCCTCCAGCATGGTGCTTGTGGGAGCCATGGTGCCTGTTGACACCCTTTCTGATGCCCGCCAAGTCTTTTTAGAGAGTAGATGTGGCCAGGTGGGGCTTTTGCCCAGCAAGGATTCTGACTGGCCACTGGAATTTCGATTGGCCATGCAGATTAAAAAAAAAAAAACATTGCTTAGGCGGCAGTTGCCATCACAGCACAAGGATCTTCACTGTGTGGCTGAAGGGAAGCCACGGCAGCCATTTTGTGGCTTCACCTCCAGGGGTGGCCATTTTGTGCCTGCGCTCACTATGCTGTGTCACGATTCCAAAGGTGTCCATGGGCTCAAAAAG
>NW_015232872.1:0-727 GCF_001447785.1 Gekko japonicus | reverse complement strand
AAAAAATAAAACCACTTGTCTTCTGGGTGGGGCAGGAGGAGAGGGTGTGGTTTGACAATGACGACAGTCAGATCATTGAAAAATGGGTTGGGGGTGGGTGAGAGTGGGTGGGACCAAGAAAACCAATGGAAACATTGCACACAAGGAAAATGCTGACTCCAGAATGGCTTACAGAAAAAGGTTGGGATAAAAGTGGTTTCAAAAGTACCAGAAAAAAGGGGGCAGGCAGGAAATAATAACAAAAATGAAGTAAAAACAAAAGACACAAAATGAAGTAAAAACAAAAGACAAACATGCATGTGAAAATTGGTGGATAAACCGGAACAGTATGGGGCCAGAACCATCGGGGGAGGGGGAGCCTTGCAAAAAGCTGTGGGAGAGGCTATACCAGAAGGGTTAAGGCACCTGCAGAGCATGCCTGGAGACCAGTGGTAGTGTTAGTGGTAATGTTGTAGTATTAGTGGTCTATGTCTTCTTTATAATCCCCCCCATCCCTCCTTCTGAAGCTCTGGGCAGCCAGTTGGAGTGAGCTGGATGGAGGGTGTCACTGCGTGTATATCGGATACCCCACCTTATGAGCCAGACATTCCCAAATAATCTCATGGATGCTCCTCTTAATTAAATGAAAAATATATTTGTAACCACACCGGACATGATGTGTGCAAGAAAATGATTATACTCTCTGTGAAAGTGTGCCGAGAGGTAGTGTGTTGACTACATTGCTGGA
>NW_015232871.1:0-728 GCF_001447785.1 Gekko japonicus | reverse complement strand
CTGTGCGTTCCTGCCCAAAAATAGCCTGATCCAGCTCACTCACTCTTTTCCCCCTCCCTCTCTTCAGTTTTTCTGTGTGGGATGCTATGGGCTGGCTTTCCAGAGATGTGGTGTGCATAAAACTTACCTGTGTCTGTGAACATTTTGGACACCTTTCTGTTGATGGTGCCATGAAATGGACTTTTGAATAAATCATCGGGGGGGACTATGTTCTCTCACACCAGTAAAATCACTTCAACAAGAGCTGTGCCAATTCCATCACAATTTCAAACCTTCAATGATAACTTTGATTTGACTTTTTGTTTTAAAATGTGCAAAAAAACCCCCAACAACCCTGGAAGCATGTGGATGCATGCTGCCACTGCAGTGTGTATCTGTTTGTGTTGTGGGCGTGCATGCAGAAAACACAGCAATCTCTAAATCTCAGAGGCAGGAGGAAACATCCGGTATCTTCATCTCTTATTCATTATGTATGCCAGAATCTGTGTTTTTCCTCTTTTGCTTGGGTGGGTTTCTGTACATCTGCTCATTTCTGTTGCTTGAGGAAAGGGTAGCTCTAGAGTAGTGGTATCAAGAGGTCTCTGAAGGGGCTCTTGACCTGAACTCAGACCCAACATCTCCAGAGCTGGTTGCATGGGGTGTGTGTGAGAGCCAGTTCCTGCCCCAGTGTCAACTTAAGGGAAGGATCCCGACAGGTTGGAGCATTTGCAATTTGCTTTTCAACAAGG
>NW_015232870.1:0-727 GCF_001447785.1 Gekko japonicus | reverse complement strand
AAAAAAAAAGCCCTGCTGTCAACTGAGTGGCGGGAGCCCTCCAAGACACTCAGCTCTTTCAGGCCTTCTTGTACAGTCCCTTTACTCTGCAAACGTAGCGCTTTCCTTGGGCAAACAGATAAGGCAGTCGTCCACACTACACAATGGCTAGCTGGTCCACCACGGCACCACATCCACATTGCTGGGCCACTTTTCAATTTGTCATACGTACTCCTCTCTCTCTCCAGGAAAATAAAATAAAATAAAACAGGCCTCATGTCAGTAAACAACCTGAGAAATCCCATTATAAGCTAATAGAAAATACTCTTCAGTGTGGATCTTACATAATGTATAGCTACATCAAGATTGCTCTGTTATTTAACCCAATAAATAAGCATTCTGGGCTAGTCTTGCTCCTAGTAATAGGGTTTAATGGAGATGAGATATTTGCTATTTGATATTTTATTACGAGGACAGAGATCTATCTGGGTGACTCTCCAGGAGACGATTGGGGGCAACACATCCCAGTAGGCTGGATAACAAAGCAAAACTATCTCCCTCAGAGAAGTGAAAGATACTCTAGTTCAGTTAGTGTGCTGAAATGAAAAGCGGCCACCGGCAAAAGCCAAGTTCTCCTTTTGTTTTTATCAGTGGAAACCTGACATGAGTTCCAAACCGGCTTAAAGGACGTCATAGATGTGACTCCAAATCAAGTAGTCAGTCAGTCATGGAAGAGCATCAACATGTT
>NW_015232869.1:0-727 GCF_001447785.1 Gekko japonicus | reverse complement strand
TTTGCATTTAAAAAATCCCTCTCCCCACCTTTCCTCTTGGCTCACAGCAGCTCAGAATTCCCCTTCTGAAAATGCTTGCCTGGTCTTACCATGATGCTTTTTGCTTCCCCCAAATTCTTCTTACGTTCCCACTAAAGAAGAACCTTTTGGAGGGCCGCAGAAATTTCACTTCAGGTGAAATTCTCTGACAATTTATGGTTCACCAAAATTCCTCACGGGGTATCCGTCATTTGCCCCAGAGTTTTGCCTACAGTGAAATGTTGAGGAAAACTCACGAAACTCCTCCTTGGCCAAAACACTCAAGGAACTTGGAGGAGGGAGTTTCAATGAGACGAGCCGTGTTTCTCAGTGGAGTTGGGTGGCACAGAGACTTGAGTAGTTTCCCCCCCTTCAGATTCCTCAGAATGTTTTGCCACAGCAGGAACTTCCAAACTCAGATCAAGACTTTCCCTTCAGGCCACCCCAAGTCAGACTTGCCCGCTCGGGCATCAAGAGGGGGTGCTGCCTCAGGGCCATCAGTCTGGTCTCAATGGGCAAGGGTGAGCCATCCTTACCACCAGCCGGCCCTCCTTGGTGAAGTGTCTCAGGTCATTTAGTGGCCTGTGGGGGTCTCTCTGGGACCTTGCCCTGCTACCTCCTCTGCATATCGGAGAAAACGACCCTGTGATCTTCAGGATGAATCAGGACTCTTTTCAGGATGAATCCAGAACACCTGGGTGCAAAAGCC
>NW_015232868.1:0-727 GCF_001447785.1 Gekko japonicus | reverse complement strand
TTTTGCCGCTAACCAAACATCCACCTTTTTATTGTCATTGCAAATGGCCCTTATCTTTGACACTCGGTCTAACAGAACATTAGACACCCCCATTTAACGGCAACTGCTAAAGTGCAGGCTCAATCAGATTTAATTTAAGATCGACCTGGTGCTTCTCCACCGTGCCAGCAGCTCGGTAGACTTCATTCGTTCGTGGCTTAATGAAAACCTTGCCGTCTCATTCGGAAGACTGAACATCACCATGGGTTTTCTTCCTGGATATTCCTTTGCAGGTGTCACGCCGCTTTCCAACTTTCCCATTCTGTTTGGAGGTAATTGCTTTCCTTTGGTTTTTTTGTCTGCGCTCCCTCAAGAAGTTCTTTTCCTCAATGTAATCAAAGGCCAATTATTGGCTCAAGCACACAATGGCAGTGATTGTTTGAAGTGGGCAATCGCATTTCTGGATCCACAATTACAGTTAGTATACATATTCATGAAACCCATAACTGAGAAGAAGGAAAAAACACTCTCACACAACACAGTTTTTCTTGTTGTTGCTTCCCAGCTTAGCAGAGGAAAGATCTAGAGGCTTGTCTACTGTAATCTGCTACATGTGGGGCTGCCCTTGAAAACAACCTGGAACAATTGGTGTGAGGTGTAGCTTTGATGTATTCTGTGATGGCTGCAAAGCTTTCCTTTTTCAGCAAGGTATTTGAGTTAAGCCTGACCTCTCCGTAGAAGCTAAAAT
>NW_015232867.1:0-728 GCF_001447785.1 Gekko japonicus | reverse complement strand
TGGAGGAAAAACAGATCCTGCTGGGTAAGCAAATCTGCTGTCGCACGGAGCCCATGGAATGAATTGCTCAGGCCGGTGCCGTGCCATCATCTTCCAGAGCCTGACTCAGAAAGTGTCTACTCTGCATAGGAGCCAGGGTCACAGAGACCCTTGTATCCATGCCATGATTACAATCGGCCTCACTAGTGCCCCAGAAGGTGGTGGAGCTATAAAGACCTTCAGTAGCCTTCTGGATATTGCTGGAGCTACACCTCTTTCCGCCCAGCTTTGCGTGCCTTGTCTCAGACCTGGTTCCCTGACTGGACAGCTCAAGGGTCCAGAAGTCATGACCTTGATCCTGCTCCTCACTTGCTGGACAGCTTCCTTTCTCACAACTAGAGGGTAGGACCTCTAGCTTCACAACTTTAGTACTGGCCAGAAGAAGACACCAAGAGGGCAGCCCGGATCCTCTGAGGAATTGAGTTGCTAGCTGGACCTCTTGCTTCCCTAGAAGACCTAGTTAGGAGACTCCCTGAGAGGAGAGAGCCGAAAGAATATGGGACTCCAGGTCAGACAATGGCTCTTTTTTCATTGCTACCCAGGGGAGGGTCTTGGAGTAAACTGTGGGGCCGCACCAGGACACAAGGCTCAGCTGAGGAGCAAGATTTGAATCCAGCATCATTTTAAAGATTTCCAGAAATACCTGGATGTCTTTCAAGGTTTTGTCAGATATCTGACGAAGGGAGCTT
>NW_015232866.1:0-727 GCF_001447785.1 Gekko japonicus | reverse complement strand
GGGGGGGGGGCTAAAATGCAACATGGCTTGCCACCCCACCTCCATTATATTTGGACAAAACATTGTGCTATTGTTTTTGAGCATAAAAGTGTACACCTGCCCACAAAAGCTAAAATACAGTCATAGACCATTCTAATGGGTTATCTTGGTTAATGTCAAGAAAGTGTGATGAACACAAGATGCATTCAGAACTGTAACTCTGGGTTTTGCCTGTGACTGACTTTTCAAGTGTGCTAAAGAGGGTATAACATTGGCTGGAATTTTTATAATACAATGGCAACATTTACTATGATGTTGCTTGGTTCTGAAATGCTATCAGCTTCTAAACTGTTATAACTTTACCACTGTTTGCTCTTAGCATTAGCTCTCAAAACCAAATGAATGTTCTCCACAGGAGCAGAAAAAGCAGTCCTCTAGAAATCTAGGTTCCAGCTGCCATGCAGACACTGGAAATATAACACTAAGTTTGCTGGGGGGAAATCTGTTCCAGTGTCACCAGAATTTGCTGGAGACAGTCCCAGCACCATTCCCAAAGGGAATATTAATAGGCCATATATTAATGAGAAGCAGGTCATAGCTCTCATTTCTTCCATATACTGAATTATGCCGATATCCTTACAAACATTTCCATTAACACATAATATTTAACAAATACTTAAGCCAACAGATACCATTACTAGAGGGAAAGGCTGCTAGTTTGTTTATTTAAAATATTTTTAGCCAACTT
>NW_015232865.1:0-728 GCF_001447785.1 Gekko japonicus | reverse complement strand
CTCCGTCATCTGATCTTGGTTTCAGTATGGGTTCATTGTCATTGCCAGTCTTGGTATCTAAGGTATGATTGTGGGGTTCCTAAGGCAGACAAGCTGAATCAGAGGGCCCTTGGTCTGCTGATCACAATGGTTGTCTTGGTGAAGCTTCCCCTAGGAATTGCCAGGCTTTATGGGAGTCCTGAATTCCCCTCAACCTTGGGTGTGATACAGTCAACATAGACACCCTTTTCTTATCCAGTACGGTAAGGTCCAAAGCTAAATGGGAAATAATGAGCAGTTCTTGCACAGGAGAGAGAGCATTTAAATGGCCTGGTCATGTGGACAGGGCCTAAACAGGTGAGTTTTGCAAACATGTACATCAGGAAGTATACAGGAAAGGTTAGGGTGCAATTTCCATGGAAACACCCTTGTGACGGGGTCCATCAATGTTTCTGGATCATTTAAATATTCTTCCAGCTGTCTGGGAGTGCTCACAGATAATTGCTTCCTGCTCAGCTTGGAGAATCTCTAAAGGAGAGAAGGTTAACTTCATGATTCAGCAAAGGGAGACCTGTGGGAAGAAGGAACTATTGTACATACAATCTGTGAAGATATATGTGCATGCTACATTGTTCTAGCATTTTTCAGATGTAATGATAATATATACTGAGAGCTTGCCGAACACATGTATCAGAAGCACGCGTACCTTTCCAATACATACTGTTGCCATGTTGTCTGAATGGGGAAAC
>NW_015232864.1:0-728 GCF_001447785.1 Gekko japonicus | reverse complement strand
TTCTTCTTCTTCTTGCAGGCCTTTGCTCTCTTTGTCAGAGCCAAGGAAGTGGTCGCTGACTCTCGCTGCCCGACGTCTGCTTTCCAAGGGACAGTTCACTGGAGATGCTGCCAGCAGACCTTCAAAGACTTGGTGGGCATCCATCGGCATGTGGCTGCCCATCATTTTGTTGATGTGGGGCAACAGACAGCCGCTGTCCTCAAGCAGATAGCAGCCGAAGCCGATGTCCTAAACAGCCGGGTTTCCACAGATAAGCTGCCAAGGCCTGAGGGGCCCCCGTATCATCCCCAGGAGATGCTCCCAGACTTAAGCCATATCGGGGCGGACAAATTGACGAGGTTTGTTTTCCTTCGGTGGCCGCATACTGAGACGGTAGCCCCATACAGGAGAAACTGCTTGGGTTTGGAACGGAAAACACTTTTTTTTGACTCTGCTTCTTTTTTTGTGTGTCCCCAAGTGAGGTGGGACAGGTTCTGCTCTTCTACTGTTACTGCGAAGTGGCCGATCCTGAGGGACTGTGCCTGTGGCAGAAGGCTTTGTGTCAACATCTGCATCTGAAGGGAAAGGTAAGAGGGGGTCCCCTGTAGCTTCAGAAGGATGGTGAGGGTGAGTTTCAAGAAGATGGGTAGGAACAATGCTCTGAGTGTGGGGGGAGGAAGAAGAGGATTTACAGATGCCAGAATGGCTGTTTCTGAGGTAAAAGCTGAGCAAAAAATTATTTTCTGAGG
>NW_015232863.1:0-728 GCF_001447785.1 Gekko japonicus | reverse complement strand
CACTATCTACCACAGTTTTACAGCATAAATGTATTGTAGTGGAGCTGCACATAACAGATAAGAGATCGATAATTCTTCATGATTAGCCAGTTTAAATCCAAGGCAATAAGGCAAGGACAGAAGTATTTCAATTTTTTTAAAAAATTATTTCCTCATTAGCAAATAGAATAGATGCTTCACAGCAATCAATAATTCTTAACGATTAGCCACCTTAAATCCAAGGCAACAAGGCAGGATAGAAGTATTTTGAATTTAAAGAACCCGATGTCCTCATTAGCAAATAAAATAGATACTCGTTTAAATGGGAATACTATCCCTATGACTTAATGCTTTGATCATTCATTCTTCTCTGACAAAAGGCCATTCTGAAATGTCAGAACATTTCTGAGTTTTACCAGAACGACTGCGCAACTGCAGGAATGGGTAGACGTTCTCTCAGAATTATTTAAAGAATTAGCATCATTTTTTCAGGCTGTTTCACCACTCTCTTAAAGGAACTGTGTGATGGAGTTGGCTCAACAGTGAAAGATTTTTGGCAACTGGAATCCCGTTTCCTACTCTTGATTTATTTATTTTTTTGCTAAAGACAGGCCTGAGGTCTTTTTTCTGCCTTGCAAGTCAACAGAAACCTCCTTTTAAAGATAACACTCGGAAAAGGCAGACACCATCTCTTTGCCTGTTCTCATGCCATTTCAGGTGTGCCCAGGGTTTTTCTTTCTGGGGGAATG
>NW_015232862.1:0-728 GCF_001447785.1 Gekko japonicus | reverse complement strand
TTGGATCTACTGGCGTGTGTGATCGCAGCCATATACAGTTCAATTTGTCCTTTTATTTCTATTCTTTTTAATTTGTCAATTTTCCCCAGTTCCTCGGGTTCTGGAAGGAAAATTGGGCTCCCTGTAATTCAGAGAAACATACAAAAAACCAACTAACCCCCCCTAAAATTTGTACTCTGCATAAGCTCGGAGTATTACAAAGGAGCTGAGTTTAGTTGAAGAAATCCTATCTTAAGCAACCGGCTTATGCACGTCTTTGACTAAACAAATCTGATGGATTGAAAAGGGTTTTCTTCTAGAATTCCTCTTTCCAATAAAGTCATCCAAATATTAGCAGACGTTGGAAATGTTCCAGTTGACACACATTGGAGGGCATCCATCAGGGAGCACCGAGTAATGCCGTCTGATACGCTTGGTTCTGAGACTGATACGTTTTGAATCCTTGATATTTCTGTTTTTGTGGTGGACAGCTGTGTCGATGTTGCCTTAGTTTGCCAAATGAAATAATCTTAGAACGGGTTCTATAGTCTTCCACTTGTTATGGACATGCAAGGCCCGCCTGAGCAATAGAGTATGGTCTACATAGCCCTTATGTAAGCAGGCTCACCCTCTCCACAGTTACCAAAACACTGGTCGGGGAGGTGATGGGGCAGCTGTCATGCCTGCAATGCACAGCACAAACATCCAGGATGCAGGAAGAAATTGAACCTCACTGATTTTGCCAATGC
>NW_015232861.1:0-728 GCF_001447785.1 Gekko japonicus | reverse complement strand
CCACTACACCAAACTGGCTCTCTTAAGCCTCTATTAAAGCTGCAGGAATTTCCCCTCTTTCTCCAGTTGTTGGAAACCCTACTTTCTAGCCTCATTGAGACTAGCAATGCAAAAGCAAAGCAAAAGATATTATCTGCATATAGAGGAAATGACAGTCAAGTTTTCGCCTCTTTTTGGTCTGCTCACTTCCTGTTGCTTGGTTTCCTCTTTCCACAGCTGCATGCAGTATGCCTCCAGATCCTACTGGCTGCACAGGTAACTACCCTGACCCCAGATGTTTTTCACAGTTTCTACAGAGGTACGAAGAGCAGCTGCAGTTGAGGACAGCACAGCTCTTGTTCCTTCGATAGCTGCACGGGCAGAGACCGTTTCAGGTGGTGCAGCTTTGCTCTTCCTGGCAGGGAGGAGTGGTGGCCTTCATGGCCTCCTTGTGGGACCTGGCTGTCCCCCGTTGGAAACAGACGGCTGGACTACACAGACCTCTGGCCTGATCCTGCGGGGCTGTTCTGACATTTTCCTGTTCAATCCACAAAGAGTCTGTCTTGCAGGTTTACGAAGGAATGTCCCATTGAACTTAATGGGACTTATTTCCAAGCAAACAGGCAAAGGGTTTGGCTGCATCATTCTAACTACCAGTTAAACGTCACCGGGCAGGTGGCCCAATAAATCCCGGAATTGCATCATTCTTCTCTGTCCTCCTCCTGTTACTGAACAGGAAGCCTTCTGTA
>NW_015232860.1:0-728 GCF_001447785.1 Gekko japonicus | reverse complement strand
GCCTTCCCTCCTTATGAGAGTCAGTATTGGTAAGAAATTTACTTTCAGCCCTTCTGTACCCCCGCTTACATTGCCCAAGAAACGATGCAGGAGGCTAGAGAGCAAGAGCTGGTATGGTGTAGTGTTTAAGAATGTAAGTGTGAGCCAGGAGGTCTCCAGTTCAAATAAAACCTCACCAATGAACTCATACTTAGACAAGTAACTGTTTGCTTAGCCACATCTATAAGAGGTATTTCTGATGACAGGAAGGCATCTATCTGCCCTCACATCCTTCAGGAGCTTGCATGAGGCCAAACTGTTTTGGACAGCATTTGAGGGAGGATTAAGAAAAACAATGACTGCTACTTTCTCTTGGTCTGCCCTTTTATCATCAAGATTTATTGTTGCTTCAATATAGTTTTCAGTTCAATTTTGAACTGCTTTGGATTTCTTTGGAGGGTTGCCAACAAACAAGCAAACAACAAACGTGACCTAGGATTTTGTAAGGATTCCTGTTACAACGTCTGCAAAACAATTTCAGAAGTCCAAGGCTATATGAAGAAGCCAGGATTTAAGACTGGCCACTTCACTGAGCCACTGAAAGCTCTGTAAGACATGGCAGTGTTATCACCACAACATTTCAGTCAGAGGGGGATGACAGAACAGCAGCTTTGGTGAGATTTGGACCTTCCTGTAGCTACTTACGATTGTTTTCTTATTTCCTTTTAATAACTAAACTATCAAGATAG
>NW_015232859.1:0-728 GCF_001447785.1 Gekko japonicus | reverse complement strand
CGGCGGGGGGGGGGGGGAGGATGATGTAATGGAAATGATTCATATGGCCACGCAAGGAATGCATGAAGCTGTAGACATGTGGGATTTGAAGACATTATGTGCAGGGCTAGAACCTAGGACTCTGAAGCTAAGGACAGGTTTTAGTAGATGACCCCAAAGGTAAGAGCCAAAGAGACCCAAGGCAAGAATCCATCTCATGTCTCCAAGAGAGCACCCTGCTTCTGTGGCCTTTTGTGTTCCTTTCTTTGCTAGTTTCCTGTGCATCGGGAGAAAAGCAGGGCCGTGGCTTAAGGACTTCCCCAGAATGGAAGAGGCACAAATGGTGTGTCCCTTCCAAGTGGGAGGAGTGTCCTAGGGAAGCAGCAGGGCCCTCCATAGTCATGATCTGTCGTCCACCCTCTTTTCCAGTCACTCAGGGAGTGAAAATCAGGAGGTCACATCTCTTGCGCTGAGTTTTTGGGCCCTTCAAAAATCAGTAGGCATAGCCTTGCACTGACATGAAGGGCAATGCCTGCTTCTGGTGCACAACTCCCACATCCCCAGGTCTTCTTAGTTTAGAAATCTAAATTGTGGACAGAGAGAGAATCTATGTTTTGTGCCAAATGTCAAGTAGATTCTCCTGTGGAAGGAGAACAGAGCAGAAATACATAGTGATTCTTAACAAATCACTCCTGAATGACTTTAAATGCATAAATGCCTTTACGTTTCTAATTCATCTGTGCAGCAAC
>NW_015232858.1:0-728 GCF_001447785.1 Gekko japonicus | reverse complement strand
TATAGACCTATTCACCATCAATCTGTCCAGTCTCCCTGTAAAACCCATCCAAGTTTTGGGTCATTGCCATATTTTGTGGCAGTGGGTTCCACAAGTCAATTACCCATTGTGTGAAGTAGTACTTCCTTTAGTCTGTATTGACTCTGCTACCAGTCAGTTTAATAGGTTGACCCTAGTTCTAGTATTATGGGAGAGGGAGAATAGTTTGTACACCAAGCGTAGTTTTGTATACCGCTGTCATGTTACCTGCAGATGCCTTTTGCTCAAAACTAAAAATCCCCAGGCTCTCCAACTCCACCAGCATTCTGGTTGCCCTGGTTCTGCACTTTTTCTAGGTCTCTGATATCCTTTCAAGAGGCCATGACCAGAACTGTATGCCATATTCCAAATGTGGCTGCACAGGGGCTGTGGCTATATTGCAAGTTTTATCCCCAGTTCCTTTCCTAATGATTCCTAGGGTAGACTTGCTAGTCCCACATCACCTCAGATCTGGCTACATAACCATCTATTTTGGCCAGTTGTGCCAGGGAGCTGATGGGCAGCCAACTGGGCAGCACCCAGACCATATCATACCTGGTACTCTATGACTCAGTCCCCATGATCATATTATATCTGGTATGCTAGCCTTATTTTCTGGTACTCATACCAGACATTACTTATTTTCTGGTACTCACTGACATATTCATTCCTGAAAATACAAATGACTTTCCTTGGAAACCATTGGGTTT
>NW_015232857.1:0-728 GCF_001447785.1 Gekko japonicus | reverse complement strand
CATCACCTACAAGGATTGATCCTCCAACCACATAACAGGATTAAGAATGACGTACCCCATGGGATTACTGTGACTATAGGAACAAGGTAAATTACTTTGTGCTATTCAAAATGAGCTTTAAAGTCTTCCTTCAATAGAAAAAGCACCACTTCCAATGTTGAAGCTCAGTAACCATCTCAGAATATTGACTTCTCAAATGTCCTCCTTTCAAATGCTGGAGTCCAAGTAGATAAACTGGGATCAAAGCATTTAAAAATAAATATATTGGAGTCTCGCTTGACACTTACATTCAACGTCGCCATCCAGATCGCATTCTTTTTCAGCTCTCTCTTTTTCTTTGAGCTGCTGGTTCAAAATCCTTAGTTGCCTACATGTGAGTTAGGAAAAGAAGAAAAATAATTCTTAAATGCGAACCTACATCTAATTGTAATTTAGAAAAAAGTTTAAAAACTTTCTCCCCCCTCACTTTTGACTCTGTTTTTCATTTTGTCTTTGTCTATCCCGCAATAACTCTTTTGTGCCGTTGCGCATACACAGCAATGTTTATAACAACTATCTCGTGTACACTAACCAATCCTGACTGAAATACAAAGTGCCACATTCACCCAGTTGCCGTGAACAACTTCCAGTCCAGTTGGATGTTATCAGTATTGATCTGATCCAAGTCAACAGAAAGAATTAGTTATGTGTCATTTGAACACCAGTGTTTGTTACTTGGTTATGTCATA
>NW_015232856.1:0-728 GCF_001447785.1 Gekko japonicus | reverse complement strand
TCAACTGTGCGACTGAACAACAAAAGCCAATAACAAGCCTTGCCTTGCAATGCCCCTCTTCACTTTCTGAAAAGCTTGGCGGGGGCTAAGGGATGTCCTTGTGGGAACCTTGCTGGAAAACCCTGTGTTAAGGACTGCAGCCTGTATCTGTTCTTTGAATGCCTGTGCTTTCCCCCCCTTTTGAAGTAGTACATATTTGTGCTGCTCATCACTATACTCCCATCTTTCTAAAGACAGCTTAGCAGCTAGAAATGTCATCGAGGGCCTTGTGCGCACTTTGCGTATTATTGGACAGATATGTTCAAAGGAGTCCCAGAACTCTCTGCCAGTTTAACTGCTTGGAATTTGATACCCGATTACTTCCAGAGATCACGTGACGAGTTTTGTCCCGAGGATGTTTTTGTATTTGACCTGGAGATTTTCTTCTGTGTCGAAAGCATCAGCCTCTTCTGTTGATCCCCCAATGCAGGTCACATCATGAGCATGACTCCTGAACAGCTCCAGGCGTGGCGATGGGAGAGAGAAATAGATGAGAGAAACAGACCCCTCTCTGACGAAGAGCTGGACGCGATGTTTCCAGAAGGCTATCGAGTAAGTAAGAAGTCCAGACTGTCACAAGAAGCATTAGAAAACCCCACGCATTGATTTTGAACCTAACTTAAATATATAGATGCGCTGGTAACTTAATTCTTATTAGATAAATAAAGTAAAGTAAAGGTAAAGGTTCC
>NW_015232855.1:0-728 GCF_001447785.1 Gekko japonicus | reverse complement strand
ACTCTCCTACAGTGAAAGGAACCCAGAAGTGCCTAATTTAGCTCAAGGAGTCAAGAATCTCTTATGGTTTTCTGCTGAAGAGCGCTTGGCGCAAAGGGTGGTGTTGAGTGATTAAATTGGGTTCAGTGAGTCACAGCTGCAGGCTTTAGAAGCTGTGGCAGATGCCCTCTCTAGATGACTTTGAATTTTTCATATCTGCTGCTCCAGCTCTGAAATCCCTGTTTCAATTTTCCTTCTCCATCAGCCAACCAAATCCGCGATTCTTTGATTTTGTGCCATTTTTCTGTTTCTTTGTGCCAGATCGTCTTTGTAAAATGCACACATTTTCCGTAAACCAGAATTAAATGTAATATCATACATCTAATTCTGAACATGGCCTCAGTGTATGGATTAAAACATCCACACCATGGGGACAGATGCAGAAAGTAGACATGTTTCTGTTAATGGGAGAAGATCCCTACGCTTTATGTAGAAAGCAGGCTAAGTCTTCTGTAACTGCTCAGAGGAACCACAGAATCTTTTACATGGAGATGAGCAAAGCACATAAGCATCTAAACTGGGAATCAGAGCACAATGTTGGCATACAGATGCCACTTCTGGCCATCTGTCACAATGACCTGGCAATTGGTCAAGCCCTTCCACACCCCACCCACTTCCTTTGCAGTAACAAGGGCTGTGGGTGATCCTGTGATGATAATTGATACTGGTCAGATCTTCCTTTCATGGGA
>NW_015232854.1:0-728 GCF_001447785.1 Gekko japonicus | reverse complement strand
GTATCATCTGCAAATTTAGCCGCAAATTTGAATAGTGAAGGAGACCTTCTAAAGACAAGCAGTTCTCATCCCTAGATTCTTGCATACTACTAGAATTCTTATGTGTTCAGGGAAAAAAATGTGGGTCCCAGTATCCCCTCATTGGTTGCCATATTTCTTTTGTTGTTTTCCTCTCTTTTTTAAGCCTGCACTGTGCATGAAACAAGAGCTAAGCTCCTCACCATTCTTAAAGAAGAGGAGGTGGGGAATCCATTGTTCGGTTGCATATATTAATTTATTTTCATATATGCATTCTGAAAATTGCCTATTACCTAGCAACAGTGCTGAGTCAAAGGAGGAAGAAAAGCATCCAGCCAGGTGGCTCAAAACCTGGTTGAGAAAGTATACAATTAATGCCACTAGAGAGTGCTGTAAACACACTGGAAAAGCTGAAATACACAAAAGAAGGAACAAGCTGGGAGTGGAGTCATTTTCTGGAACAGCCATCAGGTACACACAGGATTGCAGCGTTAATGTAGTCCAGGTCAGATTAATGCGATGTTTGTATTTGAGTTCCTCGTGGAACAAATTAGCAAGACCAGTCTTCTGGTGGAGAGGCACGGTATTCAAACAGCCCTGTCTTTGAAAGAACACTTGACTTTCATAAATGCTGAAGATATATTAGTTTTAATCATGAAAACTAGACCTGGGCAGAAAGGCACACTCTAGGAATTTCCCAGATCTCTACT
>NW_015232853.1:0-728 GCF_001447785.1 Gekko japonicus | reverse complement strand
CTTTGGTTTTAGCTGGGGATGTTTTAACTCTTATTGCAAACTGCCTTGGACCAAGAGGGAAGGTGGGGGTAACAAGGTTTTAATAAATTAACAATAAATATATAATAAAATGGGCAAAACAGAACCAGTGAGCGCATTTGGAGAAGGGGGTGGTATTAATTTGTTGAATACAATTTACAAGACCAGGCTTTCTCCCAGAAAACTGAGACCCAAAGCTACTAACAACAATAAACCCGAAACATCATAAAATATCAAAGAGTGACCACTCGAACAGCCAACAATGGCAAATTTACAAGAAAGCTCAGACATCTGACCTGCAAAGCCAAAGTGGAACACTGGTCCGTCTGGAGGAGCCAAAATCCCTTCCAAAAAGTTCCATCCTTCATTCTCTCCGACACTGGGAAAGGGATGTGGATCTTTTATCATTCCGTAGGAGATTCCAGCCATAAAAACGTCCTTTTAAATTATTATGGAGCTGAACATAACATGCAGTTCTGCCCCCAGAGTAAGTACCCGAGAGCCAGGAAATCTTCTGTTCGAATCGCTGTCCAGCCAGAAGTGAATTCAATATGACCAATAACTTTGGACAGACAAAAGGAAGAAATTTCAAGCAGAGTATTAAGTGATGGAATCTACTTTCCTAAGGTGGAGGGATGGTCAACAGGTGTAGCCAGCTTTTGAAAAAGCAAGATTTCCAGGTATAAGAACATAAGAACAGAAGAGAAGCC
>NW_015232852.1:0-728 GCF_001447785.1 Gekko japonicus | reverse complement strand
CAGCGCATCAGCCTCAGTACTTTATAGTATCGAGCCAGATGGATGGAAAGGTGTGCATTTTATTGTTCTGTCCCTATCAGCACCATCTCCCTGCTGTTGGCCCCTCATAGTGGCCATTGTCTCGGCTACACCACCAGAAGACTTTTTTGAGGACATCAGGTGAGAAAATATAGACAATTCTGCTAGCTAGCAGCAGCTGCGTAACACCTTGCTGAGTCTGCCTCCCCTCTGCTTTTCACAAGTATGCAAGGCCTCAATTTGCCCAGGGGTACAAGCTGAAGGGGTCCTTATCCTTTAGATCACAGCCTAGGGTGGGGAGGAAGATCTGCCAGCAGAGGGAGTAAAAGAGGAAGACCTCTTTGCTTTTTGAAGCCTTCCTCCCTTCTCACGTTTTTATCGGTTTGTGTTTCATCATTTTTTTTATATTGTAATTTTTGTATTACAAGTTGCTTTGGGTCCTCATGGGGAGAAGACTGGGATATAAATTAAATAAATAAATAGATGGTTACTATATCAAGTGCCGTTTTAAAAAAGAACCTTCAAAATTCCTCTGGTGGTACAATAGGGAAAATGGTGGTCACTAGAGGCTGATGGAGGAAAATGCACAGAAAACCCGTATGTAGAAGCTCCACTGCCAACGCAGAATGCCCCTGTATTCACTGCAGCAACGAAAGCAAACCAGAGAACCCTTGCCATGTGGAAGGAGCCAAGATACCTTTCTAGTTTTA
>NW_015232851.1:0-728 GCF_001447785.1 Gekko japonicus | reverse complement strand
CACGCATGATAATTTTTAAATTATTTTTGCATATACTTAACCATTTTATTGTGTATCTATAGATGACCATATAGGAAGCGAAAATTGACATTTGTAATAGTGGCATTTGTTAAATACTTTTTACATGACATTACTGTTTAAATGCTAGAAACATTCCCCCCCCCCCGGCTCCCACTCCCCCCCCCCTTTATTCATTTCAAAAGAAGAAAACATTTGAATTTGTCAGCTTAACATCCAACAAACGTGATTTGTGTGGCTCAGAATTCGTTTTCTTTCTCCTTGAGCATTGAAGTTAGTAGCACATCGATGGGTCTGCACAAGTTCCTTCTTGGGAGGGGCGGGTGGGGGGCAAAGATACGTTTTTATAAAAAGGGGTAATTTACCTGACACCCAATGTCAACTCTGATCTCCGATTCCTCAGTGGGAAGAAGAGTGAACTTTCACTTTGTGTCTGAAGTGGCATCCTCACAGGCAATGGAATATTCTGGATACTACCCAAAGTGTCCCCCTCTCTCTTCTCAAAGGAAACAAAGCTACTTTGGGGGGGTGGTGGAGGGGGACGCCACGGCTTTGCCCTGTTTTGTTGCATTAAAACAAATGAGGGTTGGTTAGTAATGTCTGCATTTCAGGAACTCTGCGAAATCCTTTGCCTTTCTTTTTGATTTTTGTGCCTTTTTAACCTTCATCCCCACTTCTTTCCTTCCCCTCTTCGTTCAGTTCATTTTTTT
>NW_015232850.1:0-728 GCF_001447785.1 Gekko japonicus | reverse complement strand
TTGTTAAATTTTTGGGAATTTTGTGAGCCGGTTGAAAACTCGGCAGAAGCTCTAGGATGTGAGAGTTCCGGTTCCGGGTTTGACGAGAGCAGATGGATGCGGAGGATCTCCGTGAGTCCCTGCTATTCCTTAAGCTTTTCCAGACTGTTACATCTGTCTAAGTACTCTCCTGTAGAGAGAGTCTATGCAAGGATCTTGTAACCAAACTAGGGAGGAGGCGGCAGCCCCCCCCCTTAGTAGTTAGGTTTGTTCCAACAGTGGGGAGCCTACAGGATGCCTGATGAGATGAGATTTCACCTGTTTGAGCAACAGACAAGCCCAGCAGAGCCACAGGAGTCTACATCTTCAGAACTCAAGATGAAAATCATAACAACTGAAGGTGAGCAATAGAGTGGTGAATTAAATAAAAGCTTAGACAATCTTACTAGTTTGATTAATGAAATAGGGCGTCTATAAACTTTTCACGGAGATAATCGATCCTACATAATTATTCTTTGTTTTTTTCCTTACTTTTCTCACTTCCACTGGTCCTTTAATTGGGATGGCTGAGCTGATTGTGGTGATGAGGCATTTTCAGGGGAAAGGTGGGGACAAAGAGATAAAGAGGAACAGCAGAGAGGGCACAACCAGTGATGCTACACAGCGCAATGGGAATGATGCGGAACAGCAGAGAGGGCACAATCAGTGACATTACACAGCACAATTTATTTTATTTTTATTTATTTTTC
>NW_015232849.1:0-728 GCF_001447785.1 Gekko japonicus | reverse complement strand
AAAAAAATCACCAAATTGTCCTTCAGAGAAAGAGGAGGCACCATTAAAGGGGGACTGTTGGGTAGGGACAAGACTGTCAGCAAGGCCAGCCTTTTAAAGCAAAGGGATTTATGCACAGTACATAACACCTTTGCGTACGTTACAATGGCTGCTCACAATCAAGACACAGAATCATTCAGAAGATTTTTCTGGGGGAATGGTATGAAACACGACGAGTGAGGCGCACCCTTTTGTCAATAGTCCCTTTGTGTGAGGGGGTACAACATGTCCTTTTTTAAAAAATGGAGGGCATCTGCCAGGCACCAACATGGCAGGGCATCTCACCACTCACAGAACTACGATGTTTCATTGCTAGAAATGATCAGCTCCTTTTCCTTCTAAGACCAGTGAATCTGGAGCAATTTCTGCATAATCTGGAGTAATTTCAGTTCTGACCCATTAACTTCAGTGAAGGAATCTGCTCTTACTGACCTGTTTGAGCCATAAATTTAATCAACATACAACCCCACATTCCCAGACATGAAACTGCTTCACTGATAACTTGGCTAGAGGGAGAGGAAATGGAACCATCAGCTCAGCCAACAGCTGTAAGGAATACTTACCAGATCAGCTAAAGTTTCAGATAAGAAATGATTTCCAATTTATTTTTGCAGAATCCAACTCACTGCAGGTCCAAAATCCACCCATCACCTTGGAAGATCTGAATAGTAGAAGAAATGCAGCTGAAT
>NW_015232848.1:0-728 GCF_001447785.1 Gekko japonicus | reverse complement strand
TTTTTTTTAACCTAACCAGATTCTCAATGGTACTGCAACATCAAAACATTTCCAAGTACACAATGAAATATCGATAAAAAGAGCAACCGCCCTATATGGCTAAATGATGACATCCTCGGCTGTATCAGACAAGAATATTGATCGCAGCTGATGTTTCGGCAAGGGCCCCTGACAACAGCCATCGAGATAATTTGCACTCTTGCATTGCTTATTCTTTTCCGAAGGAGTTGCCCCCACAGTGAAAGAAAAGAGAGAGGGAAGTTACCAGGGAAACCCTTTGGAAATATTTCTCTGCCTTGAAAAATACCCTGCGGGAGGGAAAAATCCTCTGTTAATGGCACTGACTGTCCTTTGAAAGCCGACCTCTCTAAGTCATCGAGTGGAGGGCATTAGAATGCTTGCTGCATTGTATTTCTGAGCTGCCACGTGTCATTCTCTGTCTCAGTGGGGTCTCCAGCACAGAACTATTTTTCTTTCTTTGAGCAGCCGTATAAGAGACCAGGTGGATGGGAGGACGAGTGAAATTCCTTTCACTGTGATGGGGGAGCTTACCACCTTGCTCTCCCCTCCTCCCTTTTATTCTCACAACCACCACCTTGCGAGGGTAGGTTAGGCTGAGAGATTATGAGGGGTCCAAAGCTACCCGGTGAACTTCCATGGTGGATCAGGGATTCGAAGCTGGTTGCACTAGGTCCTAGTCTGACACCCAGGGCTTTTTTTGTAGAAAA
>NW_015232847.1:0-728 GCF_001447785.1 Gekko japonicus | reverse complement strand
TCTGTTTCTCAGTGTACTGACATGAAAGCAACATTCCATAAAAGTACATACAACAAAATATATACATGCCTATCACCTAAATGCAATGAAGGAGCATTAGGGAAATGTTCATTCCCCCTCCCCTTTACCAATAGTCTGAACAGAAAACATTTTAAATCACTGCATTTAGAGTATTATAAAAGGACACACACAAAGAATTTGATTTTGTTTTAAATTTCCTCCTTTATGCCTAAATAACCACTGAGCCACTGGGTTCAGAAGGGAAAGGAAACAGATGAAAGGGCCAAATGCAAGGCGTCTCCATTAAACAGTTTTGAAAGGTTATGCTTTGCAGCAGTGCCAGCTTTAATGGGAAATGAGAGTACAATGCAAGCATATGTCTTTATGAGCGTTGCCTACAGGTTACTCTGATGTTAAAAGGCTGATGGTATTCATAGCCATAAAAGATTTAATGCATTGTGTTTCAGTGCTGTAACTCATATTGAACTCTTAATTGAACATTAAATTCCTTTAGCTATGGTGGAATTTACTTAATTTACTAGCTGTTCTAGACAAAAAGAAAGTAAACATATTCTATTGGGAAACGTATCTAAATTGTTAATTGCATATTATTCTTCACTTTAGAATGGAGAAGTTTGGGATGTTCAAATGTATTTCATCAAATACATGAACTTGAATTGAACTTCTTTGGAAGTCTATTCATATCTTTCCTTTAAAAGGGGGGGGGG
>NW_015232846.1:0-728 GCF_001447785.1 Gekko japonicus | reverse complement strand
CCACAGCTTAGAGGGAGCATTGCTACCCGCCAGAAGCTGTTTTGATGCTTTTTGTGGTCTTCCTGGATTTCATCTGGATTGTAATCTGACGCTGCTGCTGTTGATTTTTTTTTTAAAAAGTATTGCTTTTAGTCTTTCAATGTTTAGCTTGGTTGTTTTGGGGGCTTTCCAAAGTGGGAAAACACAAGTTCCCAAAGAAATTGAAGAAAGCCAGTCAAATTCCATTTGTCAGCCAAGCAAGGTAACTGGAGGAAGTTTCTGAGCTTCTTAGCATGTGCTGATGTAGTCTCTGGTGCCTTGGTGCATCATGCACTCTCTCACTGGAATGCCCTTCTCTTTCCTAGAAGATTTCCAGACCAGGATATGCGATAAATCCATATTCATCCCACAGTTCTGCATTAGGACCGAGAGATGGACGGGCCTGTTTTGCTGACTTCTCTTGTATAATCGGGGACGTCCTCAACGCTGAACCTGTAGCGGGAAACATCGTTAACATCGTGACGTTGCTACAAAAGATTTCCTCAAACGTATCTACAGACGTCACCGTCGAAAAACTGACGGTGGGTTTCATAAGAAAGGGTCATGCCCAAAGATTGCAGAGCATGGTGCTAACATTCTGGTGTTTTCTGATGAGGAGAAATGAGCATATTTGTTGCTGGATGCCCTAAATCAGGGGTGTCAAACATTTAAGGCCCGGGGGCCGGAAGCAGAGGTCATTTCGGGGGGGA
>NW_015232845.1:0-728 GCF_001447785.1 Gekko japonicus | reverse complement strand
TCAAGGTTCCTGTGTACCAAAGCTTAAAATCCATGTGTTGTCTCTTTCAGACAACATGGCATGGTTGCCAGGAGTAGTGATCATAACATCTGCCAAGGGCCAATATTATCAGAATATTACTGCCTTTGCTCTCTCACACATAAATGAAGCAGGTGAAACTTTCTCTATCATTTTATCTCCATGCTGGGGGGGGAACAGCATTTTTCCCCCGCTTAATTTCTGCATGTTAGGTTCTAAAGACACAGGAGGAACACCATTTTATTAAAAAATGGCACCTCGCAGCCCAATCCTGGGCATGTTTTCTCAGAAGTAAACCCCACTGTTTAATTTCTTACTCCCTGGTAAGTGTGTATAGGATTAATAAAATGCTGTATTGTAATCAAATACATCAGCTAGACAGGAGAAAGATGGATAAAACGTTTTGCTTTTAGCTACTTTCACCAGCATTCGTCCAACAGTTAGCCTTTCTTTCTGCAGCCTTAAAGGAAACGAGCATTTTGGTTTGAGAGCATTTGCAAGGGATTTCCATAGAGAAGTGATAAAATGTTCCTCTGTGGACCCGGTTTGAATACAACACAGAGATCATTGTTCTAGATGATTATTCCAAGAATAATTTGGGGCTTAATGGTAGAAGAGGAAGCTCATACCTTTGTGCTGTTTATCTCGCCATGACTTGCCCAGTGCAGGTAACTGGTCACTCAGAATGAAATCACTATGGTATAATTAGG
>NW_015232844.1:0-728 GCF_001447785.1 Gekko japonicus | reverse complement strand
TTATCTCCAGCTAGGTAATGTGAGTGATGTTCCAAGCTTCCCAGAACTCTCTGGGGAACAGGAGAGGTCTCCTCAGTCTACCTGCAGTTGCTGATACTTTTCTTACCCTAGGTTCTGGAGTTCCTCTTCGACATCACCATGCCCCAAGTGGCGGTCCTCCTCGCAGCTCATCCTCCCTCTTCCTTCCAGCTCGGCTATGCCCATCCGCAACACCTGCTGCTCCTTTTCAGGGTACCGCTAGCTCCAGGAGGAAAGAGATGGGGGTTGGGAAACCGATTGGCAGTCCTTTGCTTTGACTTCTTCTGTTAACAGCAGGGGGGAAACTCCACCACACCAGCAAGTTGCCGTTCCTTCTGCTGCTGTTCAGAGTGAATGAGGAAGTGAAAGTGAGTCCCTCCCTGCCTGCACCGAAGTACCCTCCCTGCCTTGCCTCTCCGGTTCAGGCAGGCAGAAAGGGGAGGCCCTCTGGAGAATGCAGCCCGGGCTGTTCCACCTCTCTGGCTGTCCTGCACTACAATGCACAGTTATGCTCATAAGGAACAGACATTGCCTGCTCCAATGCTTGTGTTTGCTGGTGCACATGGATGTGTGAAAGATCCTCAGACAGATAATTGTTACAGCAAAATAAAAAAAAATAAAATAAAACCACAGTCCAGTGGAGGTCATTAATTCATAATAAGGTCACGATAAATCGAAAGTGACTTGACAGCACTGAACACACAACACAG
>NW_015232843.1:0-728 GCF_001447785.1 Gekko japonicus | reverse complement strand
GGGGGGGGGGGTATTGTATATTTATTTGTTGTAAGTCATTTTGTATCTGATTTGTATCTGATTGTATTTTTATTTGTTATAAGTCATTTTGGGTCCTGGTAGTGAGTAAAACAGCCAGTAGATCTGCTAATAAACTACTGATACTGATCTGCTGACACACAGATGATGTTGGGAAAAGTGGGGGGGATGCATGCAAAGCAAGACAAAATGGTGCACAAATAAAGGATCAAGGATACATTTGAAATGGAACTGAAAGAGGGATTTTTCAGGTGACAAGGCTAAGAAATTCAAATTCATTGCTAGCTGAAATCTGAGAAAGACATTAGGCCAGTCAGATTCTTACATTGTCAGTGAGATAAGAAGGAATAATTCTTTTTAAAAAGTTGATTTCTCTTTGTTGGCTGTGGTGTTTTGTTAAAGAAATAGACTATTTATGTTATGGTCCTGGTAGCGACATTAGGGCTGAACTTTATGAAGAAACCCTGCCCCCCTTGGTTTCTGGGTGATTGTTCAAACCAGCTTTGTTTCGGACAGCCTGTAGGGGGGGAAGATTACATGCTCTAATTGTGCCATTTGAGAGTTTCCAGGTCTTCTAATGTACTTCTGTTTTGAGTTGGTGAGTATCACCAATCTGTATAATTCTGGGCTAATTTAAATTCATTTTTTAAGGAAAGGATTAAATAAGACACTAAAGGAGAGAAAGGATTATAATTTACAGAATGGGATGA
>NW_015232842.1:0-728 GCF_001447785.1 Gekko japonicus | reverse complement strand
ACAGCTTAGAGGGAGCATTGGAGGAGACTTATACAATTTTTGAACAGATAGTGTGAAGATTCTTGCCGTGTTCATGTGCATCGCTACCAGAAAGGAGGTTAGGTTGTTGCAGCAAAAAGACCAAAGAATCTTGGGATTAATTGTGGCGCAAAGGATGCCACAGCTCCTTGCTGTTTTCTGCTGACAACTGTGCCTCTTTTAGATGGGGGCACAGCCTGGCTCGAGAGAGAGACCAGCGAGATCGACGGCGTGGACAGCGAGGGAGAGCGATGGAGGCACCTGGCCAGACAACTGAAGGCTGACCTTTCCACCATTATCTTGATGTCAGAGGCAGACCTCCAGGTATTACAAAAAGGCAGCACCGGGAATGCTCAAATTACATTTCCTGCCACCCACCTGTTAATCCTGGGAAGAGGCACAGAATAAAATACGATCATATCCCCACGTCTGTTAGATGGTTGTTATCAGAACACAATGCATGACCTTAGAGCGGAAGACGGAGGCTGTTTTACATCTGCACCAATCCCAAGTTGGCTATCGGCCTAGACAGAAGGAGCTATGAACTTATGAAGCTACCTTATGTCAGGTCTCTGGTCCATCTAGCTCAGTATTTCCTACTCCAGGGGTCCTCGACGTGATGCCCACGGGCCCAACGGTGCCCACTGACGCCTTTGCTGGCACTCGCCAAGTGTCCTTTGGAAGTGGGTGGGGCCAATGGGGCTTTTGCC
>NW_015232841.1:0-728 GCF_001447785.1 Gekko japonicus | reverse complement strand
ATGATTTTAATGCTCTTCAGAATGTTCTAAGAAGTCCCGAGCACATCGCGAGATCAAAGACCACCACTCTGTAGAAAAATGCACAAGGTCTAAATTGGCTCCCAAGAACATCAGAGAATCGAGACACCTAATAAATAAGCCATACGAAAATTATCTCATGGTAGAATCGCCATCTCATTTGTCATCCCGAATATTCGTCTGTCGCCAGTCTTTCTGAGTTTCTCAGTGGATTTTCCCCACAGTCCTCTGGGTTTCATTACTGACTTATAGAGCCTTGTCCGATGGGAATAGATTATAGTGTTTTGAACTACGAGGATCTAGGCTAGACGAGACTAACAGACGAAGCTTATGTGATCTACACTGCTAGTTGGCCCTTCTTTCTCAACTTCAGATGTATTTATCATCTGTACAACTCATTACGTTCCCCCGCTCCGTACTTCTGAAAACTCGGAACATTTTACAGCCACCCACACCCTATTCATTGCTGAACATAAACCCACACTAGCACATGTCTCAGTATGGACCCCCACGATTCATTAAAAATATTATGCGAGTTGGCCAGAATTGTTCCCACTGGCTGTAGTCCTGCGCTTGTACTTCTAGGTACATAAATTAGGATTACCCCAGTATTCTACATGTGGAAGTACCATAAATGTAACTCCTGAAAATTGCTTTCAAAGCATCATCGTGATATTTTACTTAACATGTTCTGTTCATCAGAACAAGGA
>NW_015232840.1:0-728 GCF_001447785.1 Gekko japonicus | reverse complement strand
TCCTATAATTGTAGAATTGGTTTCAAAGCTGTTCTGAAAAAACAAATGCCTTGGAATAAAACAATGCTTTTCAGCAGGTCTGTGTAGTATAAGTGGGGTTATGTTTTGTATATTGCTTACCATATGAGCCAAGTTAGCACTAGTCCAGAAAGGAAGTGCTAGGGGAATGGATTATTTCATCCAGTTGATGCCTTATTCATTAAGAATGGGTGTTAATGAAATGTCCTTAGGATAAGAATCCCAAATAGACATCACTGTTTCTCTAGATATATGTCTCAAACAAATGCTAGCACAAAACCAACAGAAAATTGCAACTGGTATTGAAGAGTTTGAAAAATTAAGAAATGTCCCTGCTGAGGCAGACCAAAGGCTCCCTTTGCCTAGCATTGTGTTTTGAATAGTAGCCAACAGTGTTCCCTTGTTTATTCTTAGCATTTGGTATTCAGAGATATATTGCCTCTGAACATTGAGGTTTTCTTATCCATCATGACTAATAGCCATTGATAGACAAATTCACAAGGGATTGATCTAACACTTTAAAAGAAATCTAAGGCAATCACTATCTCTGCAGTCCATATATTTTATAAATAAATTATGGGGCTTGTGGCAAAATACTTTCTTTTGCTTCCTGAACCCACTGCCAATCTATTTCCTTGTCCTGGGTGACCCCAAGTTCTAAAATTACATGAAAATATCTGACCCTTTTCAAACTGCCTTTGTACTCCATT
>NW_015232839.1:0-728 GCF_001447785.1 Gekko japonicus | reverse complement strand
TCCCTCTCCCCAATAATTTTCAAATTCCTGTGATGAACTGGATCCCCAACACCCTGTCACAAATTTACTGAGGGTCTTCCTTGTGGCCTGAACTCTAGTGAAAACCCGTTGTTCCCCTCGGGTCGTGTACATCTTCATCCCTTTCGTTTTTTGGTTCTCCTGACCAATTTCTGCTTGCAATTGTGGGATTCCAGAAGACCTAGCCGTCTGGGGTATAACTGGTAAAGCTTGACTCATTGCTTCTTTAGGCAAGCCAGAAGTATCTTCTGGTAAGTTTTGGAGAGTAGGGGATGACAGAGGGGCCCCACTTAATTTTAAAGGAGTAGTTCCTACCTTCTCCTGCATTTCCAGGGGATTACTGTAGACCACGGGTTCACCTGTGTCCACTGGAACTCCTCCTGTCTGCTCTCCAATACAAAGAATAGGAGACAAGTCTTTCATAGTTGGAGGTTGCTGTAGAATGCAGTCTTCTATTGATTTCAATGGGGAATGACTAAGCAATTTTCCCCCATTGGTTTCTATAGACTGGATTTCAGATGTTCTTCCTGAGTCCCCCCCCACTGGGGGGGGCTCCATTTTGGGACAGTCCAGAGGGGGGGTCCCTCCAGTAACTATCTCTGTCGAAGTCCTGTTGAAAAAGCTCGAAAATTGGGCCCAAAAGGACCAAAAACGAACAAAGGGCGGAGGAGCTCAACTGAAACACGTCTGCTCTTTAGAACAGTCAGGTT